>NW_021618397.1:41749-78120 GCF_004785775.1 Grammomys surdaster | reverse complement strand
GGGGGAGAGGGAGAGGGAGAGGGAGAGGGAGAGGGAGAGGGAGAGGGAGAGGGAGAGGGAGAGGGAGAGGGAGAGGGAGAGGGAGAGGGAGAGGGAGAAAGAGAGGGAGAGAGAGAGAGAGAGAGAGACAGGGCAAACCTCGGGCAAACCTCCCAATCCTTCCAACTAGGGACTAAACATGGAAATATATGCGCTTACAGGGCAGGGCAGGGCAGGGAATCAAGGGGAGACATTCTCATTCAAACCACCACAGAGGGAGGCACCACTATCCATTTGTAGAAGCTAAAAGAAATGTAGGGATATTTAGGATCTGACAAGATGGTCATTCTGGCCAACAGAGAAGTCAGGATGAGACTGGATTCTTTTACTGTGTTCTGAAAACAGCTGCATTCCTGGGACCCTGGGTGCCCTTCAACAGACATGAGTTGACTCTCTCAACACATGACACACCGGCAGTCTTGTGGTTGCCCTCCTTAAGTCAACCACAGTCCTTTGGGAAAAGGATAGGTTCAGATGCTGGCATACTGCATCCTGTTACCTTCTGCCTACAGATCCCTGGGCTGGTGTCTTAATCTACCTCAGGCTCAGCAAAAGCGAGGGGAGCTGCAGGGCTGTGGTAAAAACTAGGAATAGTCATGTGTACAGAAAATACTAGGTAATCCTGAGATATTGAGAACACCACTGTTGTTCCCACTGACCCAGCTCAAAGCATCTCCTGCAGTCTACCCCTGATTACTTTATGTAGTTGCTATCAGCTACGAAAGTCAGCCTCCCTGCCTTAGGCTCTGCCAGGCATCTCTGCAGTTAAAGAGAAGGGATCCCTAGACAAACTCCTCTCTCCCCTATGAAAGGCCTTGGCTTGTTTCCAGACCCTCAGAGCCAGACCTAGAGCTCTGGAGAGAAACAGGTAAAAATAATTGAATTCTAAGTCTTCTTCCATGGTGAAATGAGTCCATCCCCAGCCATGTTCTCTCCGGCTTCTCAGCCTCTCTGTCTCCTATTCTTCCAGTTTGCACAGGCTCTCTAAGCTGTGACCTGCTCTTTTATTCGAAGGCCCACCTTAGCACATGGCTCCCCCAGGAGCTCTCTCCAGTGAGGTTGCTGCATGCAACCTGGGCTCTGAGTGAATTCCTTTTTCAGCACTTGGTGGTCTGGGACCTGGTGAAGAACTACACCCCATCCTAGAGCTGTTCCCTGGCTCATCTGTCCAGGACTGTGTCTTCTATGAGCTGCCCAGGGAAAGAAGGAGTAAGGGATGGATTTAATCCTGCATCCTCCAATGTAGGAAGACAGAAGAGATGAAAGGCAATGCAATGGGCCTTCTCCAGTGCTTTCCTGTATGCTCAGATTCAGGAGATGGGAAGGGAAGAAGTGAGAGATAATGAAGGAAGAAATGAACAAGGAGGGAAAGGGGAGGGACTGGGACTCAGCCTTCAGCACAATTGGAAGTCCATGCTTTAAGGCTTTCTGTGGATAGCTCCTGACTATAATCCCTCGTTCAACACAGGCTCCTCCTTGAAAACCTTTGAAGTTCATCTCCTCTAGGTGACTGTCCTTGGCTGCTCTCCTCCCCTCGGCTCCCTGAGCGCACAGCTCTTCCTTGGCCATAAGTCCTAGGCTATGCTTCTCATCTATGTGCAGAAATTGGACTTCTTTTCACTATCTTTCTTTTATCAGCTTCAGGGAACAGTCTGGGATATGTTTGCAGTTAATTTAATTTTTAATTTTTTACATATACTTGTATGTGTGTGTGTGTGTGTGTGTGTGTGTGTGTGTGTGTGAATGCTATGCTTGCAGAGGTCAGAGGACAACTTTTGGAGACTTTTTTTTTCTTCAGTCATATGGGTTCCAGGTATAGAACTCAGGTCATCAGGCTTGACGGCAAGCACCTTTACTCACTGAGCCATCTTACTGTCCCCCTCTCAGTTTGATTTTTAAATTTGTGTTTTTATGCTTATTTATTTTTATGGTCCTGAGGATTGAATCTAGCACCTCTTAGATCCTAGACAGGTACCCACCACTTAGACAATTCCCATTTTCGTGTGCTCACATGCGTGCACACACACCTATGTATATACATAAAAATATTTGTTTTTATTTTATGTGCGTGAATGTTTTGCCTGTGTGTATTCTTGTGTACTGCATGCACGTCTAGTGCTCATGGAAGCTAGAAGAAGGTGCTGGATCCTCTGAAAATGTTGTAAGTCACCATGTGGGTACAGGGAACCGAACCTGGGTCCTCTGCAGGGGCAGTTAATGTTCTTAACCACTGAGGCATCTCTTCAGCCCCTGCATACTTATCTTAAACTCTGTTTGTATCTGAAACATTCTTAAGGCAAAACAGTATAATGCTATATCCATATCTGCTTGGCTCATTCTGGAGACACATAGCTGATCCCAGTCTGCTCTACTAGCTTGCAATCTAGTGAGTGGTGCCAGATATGTGTGAAGTGAAAGCTGGGGGTGTCTTATGGAGGGTGGAACCGCACAGATGAGAGCTGAAAGACAAAGAGGAGTCCCTAAACAGCAGGGAAGATGCTTGGAGAGGTTAGACTGGCCTTGAACTCATTATTCTGTAGTCCAGGCTGGCCTTAAACTTACTCTCCTCCTGCCTTAATCCTCTGAGTAATGGCGCTTGCAAGCTTGTACCACCAGCTCTATCTGAAAGTCTGTGTCTTATTCTCGTGGCACACATTGATATAGAACATGGTTGCCAGATTGCTTTTTTTCTTTTTCTTTTTTTTTCTGGCCCCACTAGATCAGACTGGTTCAAGGATAAGGTCTTGCAGGCCATGTTGATTGCTGAGACTCCCGTGTCCACCTTGATGCCCAGTGCAGTAAATACCTGCATGCTTGAATGAATTCCACCCACTACATTCTCTCTGGAGAGCATTCTTTTTCCACCCACAGTGCCTTTAGATCACAATAATTCTTCAGAAATGGCGGTTGTGCTCATTTGTATTCTGTTCCCCTTTCTTCTTCTCTATTACCTCTGAGATCATGCAGAGCTCACACAAAATTTACTTGTTTTAAATTAATGGCTTCTTTCCTGCACCATTCATTCCTAAGACTTCCATGGGAGGTTTTCTTCATACTAGGCAAACAAAAAAATCCCTTTTATTTTAAAAAAATAAAAGTACACTATAGCTTCTCAAAAGGTGAAACATAGAGTTACCATATAAGCCAGCAATTTTACCACTAGGTATACCCCAAAGAACTAAAAGCAGGGCCGCAAGCATGCCCTCTGATGCACCCCTAGAACTACTTGATCATGTGTCTCTATATCTCCATTTTCTCCAGGATCCAGCTCATGTGTCCCAAATTGTCTTCTTCATGTTCCAGGCTATAGAGCCAAAGCATCTGCTAGACTCAGATGGAGTTTGGACCACGAGGTTCAGTCCTCGAGTCTTAGACTAAGACCACCTGTCAACTTGTTCCCCACAAGGTACAGCCTCACAGTTGGCTTCCTGTTCGTGGGAACAGCTCATGTTGGCAGCAGGCCACATGTTACCTATCTGCCCCTCAACCCCAAATCATCTGATGACCACAGGGAGCCACGACATCACTGTCAACTGCACAGGCTAGGAGGGCTTAGTGTTGCAGTATCCTGGCAACCCACACCCTACCCCTGCTAGAGATAGGAAAACTGAGTTTGGGAGATGGGAAGACCCTCACTCAGGTCACTCAGCTGTGGGCAGGTTTCGGGTCAGAACACATCTACAATTGTGCCAATCCATATGGGTGCATAGGTATTTTCTGGTGAGCTTCTTTTGTTTTTAGCACAGGGCTCCATATCATTTGAAATACCCATACACACCTTGTTCAGTTTAATGCATAGGTTTTATATGGCTAGCTACCTTCTAAAGTTTTACCCTTGACACTTGTAGATTCATTTAAATAGCAAGCTAGGTATCTAATATATTAATACTATAAATAGTTTCCATGTTGTATTATCTGCCTTTTGGGGGAGCTTTCTTTTTACTAGAGACTATAATGCCTTGTCCTGCAATCTGTGCCTCTGTGCGAGAAGTCAGTGTCTTCAGAATGTTTGTTAGAAAAGTGGCTGAGGGTGAAGGAGTTGAACAGGAGAAACTGTGGAATGAACAGAAGGCTCTACCTTAACCATAGAAGTAAGATCAAAGACCTCAAATGTTATCATTTTAACTGGTTTGCAATCATTGCATGTATGTCTTTCTACTTAGCCCCCAGTCATTAGCAGTGTTTACAACATTGAGTCAGACTGAACAAGATATGAAGATTTTAAAAAATTACTATGCTTATGTGTGGGTGCATGAGCACTATGGTTTGTGTACGGAGGTCAGAGGACAGTTTTACAGTCATTTCCCTCTTTCCATCTTTCCATGGGTTTCAGGGATCAAACCAAGGCTTTGATGGCAAGTGTTTTTATCTCTTGGGCCATGTTGCTGCCCAAGACACATGCATTTTCCTCAATTTACTCAATGCACAAGGCATTCACGTCTCCTAAGTTTTATGAATGTGACTATACTACAAGTTCACTATATCCTTACCATGACACAATATATTTATTGGTTCATGAAAGTGTAAGATGTGAAATCTGGTACATGAATGGCCAGTTCCAACATTTATCCCTTCAATGACTATATTTAGTGAGCCACTGTATAGCACTAGGGCTATTTTGCTAGGCACTAAGAATACACAAATAGGACTCAGGTCCTCTTGGACTCATTAACACCAATGTATTATGGGTCTCATTCCTCAGACCTATAAGCAGCCGAATGATGGGACCTGCCCTCTTTCATGCCCCTTTCCCTGCCAGACTTCTTCCTCTTACAGCAGCACAGCCTCCTTAGAAATGCCCATCTAGTCTTATCCCAGGGCTCTTCTAGAAACGATTGCTCTCTCACATCTCCTTGTCACTTCTTTCAGGGCTTTGTTTGGATATCAACTCCCCAAAGGCAGTTTTGTTTAAGGAAAGTCCCTTCCTCCACCCTTACCCACCACTTACTCCTTCTCCTGCTTTATCCTGCTCCAGAGGCAAACCTCGAGCATTTTATCTTGCTTAGGCTTTATTTTCTGTCCCTCCTGGCGTAGGAAGTTTGTCTTTTTCAGCAAAACATTCCTGGAACCTGCAACAAGCCAGCACATCACGGATGTTCCTGTGCATCAGAGGATGAATGGATGAACTAGCTCTTGACCATATCACGTGCTTGGCAAGCAGAGCTTTGCATTGGGAGTCATCATGGCTCCTGTCAGCCACTCCTATTTGTTTAGAGCCTCCTTCCCCCTCCTGGTGGATTCTTTTTGTGAATGGCAACATCAGCCATTCAAACCACGAAGCCTTGCCCTCGCTTACTCCTCCTTCCCTGAAGCGCCCACACCAAGTCACCTGCATGTTTTGGTGATGAGACCTCTTGCTGATGCCAGATCTCTTTTCTATCTGTTCTTCCAACTGCCCCCAGTCCAGGACCTTGTTATCTCTCCATAGGCTACTGTCATCTTTTCCTACTTGAGCTCCCTGTCAACAGACTGTCTCCATCCAGCTTATTCTCCTTGTAGCAAGTCTGATTACATCTCTCCTGCACTCGACAATGAAAGTCCAATTTCTTGGCTTGGCATTCAGTGCCCCAGCACCTGCCACTACCAAAGCCTCATCATGAGTTGGTTTTAACTCATGGCTTCAGTGTGGGATGGATCACTTTTCAGTTTCTGACCATGTTCCATGTCCTTGAATCTGTCTGCTCCCTGCTCGGACTGTTTCTACCTCTTGGAAGCATCCTATCTGTCTTCTAATATACGAATCACTTAGACCTAGCTCAGGTACCACCGAGCTTCAGAAAACACCTCGATTCTCAAGAAGAAGAAATCTGCCCTTCTTCTAAACTTTTTAAGTAGGTTATACTGCCTTGTTTGTTCCCTGGAGACTCGTATTTTAACTTCCCCACCTGCTTAATGGAGTGGTTGGAGCTCTCAGCATCGCTGTTGTGCTGTGCAGAGTAAATACAGGTGGCCAAGGGTAAGAAAAGCCTCAGCACTGTCTGAAGATGAATTGCCTAATCACTCAAGTTAAACTGGTAAGCAAAAGTCCGCCAGGGTGTTGACATGGATATCTTATAGGGACTGAGCACTAGATCAAGGCATAGGTCAGCAGGAAGAGAACTGGCTTTAGGGAGAATCACCAAGAGGACTTAAAATCCCACATCCTCAAACAACCTGAAGACGGGAACAAGCAGAAGGCATATGTGCAAAGCTAAGGCATTAATGTAAGAATCATTCAGTTCCTGAGTCCTCCCTCTGACCTGGGAACTGTGCTCAGTAACCTACATGCATTATTCTCTCTTTAAGTCAGGAAACATTCCCTCACAAAGTGAAAGGAGAGGAAACCAGGCCCAGAGTAGTTATATAAATAAATGTTTTCCCCTTGTCCTCAGGCTATCCCCAACGAAAGGTGTAGCCCTGGAATCCTGGACATGAGAGAATTTTCCTCAAGGAGAAAGTGTACTACAGAGAGGTTACAAGAAGCTTCTGAACTACACAGTGGTGAAGAGGAGCTGGACCTGGGACCAAGGTGTCCCACGCTCAGGGTGGGAACTTTGATATATCCCAAACCTAAGTGCCTCAGTTCTTTATGAAGTCAGTACAAACGGTGCCTCTTAGGAGAAGGATACCATCTACATAGACTACTGTGCCAGCCGTGGCTCCTGGGGCTCTTATGAGGCCACCTTTGCCCTGCTCCATGTTAGTCTGCTTACCTAGCTCAAGAAGGACGTTCTTGAGATAGCCTCATGTCCCTAGAGACTGAACTTGATTTTTAACTTGAACCCTATCCCATCCGAACTCTCCAACTTCATCCTTTCTCTATCTCGTGCTTGAATTCCTCAGACCTATCTCTCTTGACACTTTCTGTCACCAGACAGCCCACTCTGCATGGGGACACTGAACTGCCCTTGAGGGTGCCTGGTGCAGCTGTAACTAAAGCTTCCTCGGCAGCTTTCTCAGCAATACCAAGAGGCCAGCCTTAATAAATAGCAAGAAAAAGGAACATTGGTGAGGGCCTGGGGGCCTCCACAAAGGAAGGCTGATTAGTCCTCTACAAAGACATGGTTGGATGAGAAAAAGTGGGTCCTTATGGAGGACAGCAGAGTGGCTGACTTGGAGGGCACGTGGTCATCCCAAAGTTAGGTGAATGGAATGCCACATCACCTGGTCCAACTGGGGACCCTCAGGCTTAGCAACTTCTGGAAGGGCTGGATTCACACCAGGAATCTAATTTCTGCTTCATTCTCCGAATTACCTTCCAAACCATGGATGCTTGCAAAACAGAGCCCCTCTAGAGGCGAAATGAGGTAAATTAAAGCACCCACTCCCAATTTTTTAAACCAGTAAGGATGACAGGAAATGAATGGCATCTTCAGTTTCAGTTGGGGGAAGGGCCAGCATTGCCAAGACTCACCTGGCATACTCACGTGAATTTCTGAGCTCTGGGGTTTCCTGGGGATTGGGTCTGATTGTGTAGGGGAGAAAATGAGTATAAAAACCAAGCACCCCAGATTCTGATGCATGCTTTGCTTACTAACTCTCTAGTGACCTTGGCCTTACCACCTCATTGGACCTCAGTTTCCCTGTCTGGAACATGAAGCTATCAAATGAGTTTTTCCGGCCCTATGATCCTACTCATCTCTCTAATTGATCCTTGATGAGGATTCTGACCCAAGCTTTGCAGGAGCCTGGGCCTCCTCCAGGAAAGAAAGCAATATGTCGGGAGGAGGGGAAATGCACCGGGATTCTATTTTGGAACCGATAGCTAAAGGGTCTTAGGGAAGGCACAATTTGGCTACCAGCTGGCTAGCCACCGTTTCCATCACCCCTCTCTGGGGTTCAGACTTCAGAGAGGCGCTGCAGCTGAGAGCTGCACACCAGCCTGGGCCGCAGAAGCTCTGACCTGGACCACTATCTGGATCCCTCCTTGGAACCATAGAAGAGCACGCTCCCTCCGTGGTCCCCAACCACAAGCCTCCTCCTCTGCATTGGGGACCCCACTTCCAGTCTTCAGGGTGCCCTACGGGGGGCGTGGCGGGGGCGGACTCGGGCTCCTGGGTCCCGTGGGTTGGAGGCAATGTCAGTTTCGCTACCGCCCCAGAGGGGACCCCGTACCAATGCCTCCCGGCTTCTCACACAAAGGCGCCTCACTTACCGGCCAGAGCGGGCTCCGGGCGCCGGCGGACAAGAAGGCTGGCGGGAGGATGTGAGCGCGCGAGTGTGCGTGTCTGCGTGTGTCCCTGTCTGTGTGTGACAGGGGCCGTGCGGAGCTCGGTGCGTCTGCGTGTGCGGGGGCGTCCGTCTGTCGGTCTGTCCGCGGAGCCCTCAGTCCCGCTCTCCTTGCGTGCTCCCTGCCCAATCGCCCCACCAAATGCGCCTGGACTGCAGAGTCGCGGGCGCAGCTGCCGGGTCTGCTTGGCACCCCCAGCCCGGGCTCCGCCCCGCCCCCAGACGGGCTTGCGCCGCTCCCCGGGAATTGCGCAGGGCTCGCCAGCTTGGCGGGGTGGGGGTGGGGAGCTCCGGCATCGCCTAGAGCTCTAGGGGGGCGGACTACAGACCCTTAACATCGGCTCCCATCTCCGGTGCCCCTTCGCCCACTGCAACTCTGTGCGGAGTCCCCACAGGCGCCGCCCCCATGCCAAGGTTGCCTGGACTGAGAGGGCGGGGGAGTGGGAGCGCCGCATCCATTTCATTCATGATTTTCTTCTCTCGGGAGCCCCGGGTCGGGGCTGCGCGACTACGGCAACCGCCAGAGGGACCCCACTAGGGCTGTACACATTTTATCTGGAGTGGGATGGACAGACAGATGGATGAGGGTAGAGGCAAGCTAGACAAAGGGGTCAGAGCTGGGGTGGGAGTGTTCGTGCCCAGGGGGGATGCTGTAGCGCTTCCTGCCAGGATGCTGGCACCTGTACCCGCGGAACACCGCATACCCGGGAGCTCAGGACCTGTTCCAGGACTCGGAGGAGGCGCCTTACTTCCCACTCCTTCTTTTTCTGTCTCTGTAGAGCAAGAGAGGGTGGACACCTCTCTCTCCATCGGGGTTAGCTTTCCTGACTTAGGCAGCAGGACAGGCACTCATCTGCTTTGCTTTCATGTGGGCACCAGGGTTTCAAGGGCGGCCCAGGTGTGGCATATTTCCAATCTTACCTTCTCCGGGGCTGTTTCCTGAAATTTCACCCCACTGCAGGCTATGTGGAGCAGTGGATTGCGCACGCAGCAGTTTTACATGGCGAAAATGAGAAGCTGCATGCGGCTACTAAAAAGAAGGGTACCAGCCACCGCTCTTCTCCGTAGTTTGAATTTCAGCAGTAGCCTCTTTACGAGTCTTCCATCCTCGGCCACCTGCAGCTGTTTCTTTACAGAGTAGTCCGAGCGATCCTTTTGAAACGCGCACCAGGTTGCATCTCTCCTTTGTCAGAGCCTCCCCAGCCGGTGGCCATTGCACTCAAGAGAAAGCCAAAGCGCCCCTTATAGCCTGGGAGGGTCTTCATAAGAGCAGGCGTCCTTTAATGCTCTAACTTCCAGCCCTTCACTCCTTCCTCCCAATCTGTGGCCATTACCAAGATGGCAGCCTCTCAGGCCCCAGGACCTTTACAGTGTTAATCTCTTGGCCCCAGAAAACCGTACGGTTTTCCTTTCTCCTACTACCTCTTTAATATACTACTTCCATGAGGTCTTCGGTGATTCTCCTAGTTAGGACTGCAGGCCTGCTTCTCGTGTTTTCCTACAGTAGTTATAACCTTCATTCCGTGTACCCAGAGGTGCTCCGCTTTCTTATGCTGCCCTGCAGTTTTCCCCTGTCACCAAACTCTCCCCTCTCTGGGACATTGACCACGCTGTGCTTTAGTCTGGAATGTCCAACCCTCCCTTCCCCCAGGCTTTGTGCAATTTTTTCAACATGAAGTGTCACCTTCTCCTTGGAACCTCCCTGGCCACCCTCAGATCGTTCTCTAGGTGGCGGTCTGAGCGAAATGTCAGTCCTTTATCGGACAGCCTACAATGGCTCTCTCCATTCTATCCAAGGGACAGCTAAAGCTGTGTTTCCAGAGACACTCGGCCGCCATTACTCCGTATCGGCTGTGATGGGCGTTCTTTGCCTTTCCCCCAGATGCACTCTAGACTTCCAGACAGTGACTTTGGTTCTCCCTGCTTCCCTGCATAGAAGGATCCATCAGTATGTGTCAGAAGGTCAAGAATATTGATCTGGGGCTGGAGAGATGGCTCAGCGGTTAAGAGCACTGACTTCACTTCCAGAGGTCCTGAGTTCAAATCCCAGCAACCACATGGTGGCTCAAAACCATCCGTAATAAGATTCAATGCCCTCTTCAGGTGTGTCTGAAGACAGCTACAGTGTACTCATAAATAAAATAAATAAATCTTTAAAAAAAAAAGAATATTGATCTGGAGACCCTAAGCTGGGTCTTCTCTTTTGCCAAGGAAAGGCACAGAGACAAGCTAGGTCTCCTGCTTACCCTCTAGGAATTTCCTTTCCAGGCAGTGGGGAGAAAGGAATCAGTGTGGCATCCAGGCCTTATTCCCTGGCTCCCCAGGAGTGCTGTTGTTTGGGTATCTGCTGCCCCTCTTTGAGTGTAACAACACCATGGTGGAATGTCAGGCTAAGCTTCCCCAGGTGTCATTAAAGTGACTAGAGGCTACTGAGTGCCCACTATGGATGGGGCAGTGCTTCGTGTATTCCCACCGTATTGCTTTATCTAATCTTTGTGGCTATTTTGGTAAGTGGTGGGCATTTTTGATATGCTTGCAATCTAGAGGGACCAGAAAGAATAAACAACTTAATTAATGTCACGTAAGAGGTGTATTCTTCAAATGAAGTTCTAGCCAGTTCCAAAGTCCAAGCTCACAGAATAGAGAGCTTTTGCTCTGGGCATGGGGTAGCAGATGTTAGTCAGAGAGAAAGAAGACTTTGGGGTCTCACTGCAGGTTAGCAAAGCCCCAGGTTCATGATCTGTCAGTGCAGGAATCACAGAGGAGGCACAGCGGGACCTGGAGGGTTTCTGTCAGTCCTGCCTGTGATGCACTGTGGTGGAGATTGGTCTTTCCTGAGGGTGGGGGTGGGGGACAGGGCTTCCTCCTGAACTCCCCCTGCTCTGTGCAGAGATCACCCCTGGCTGTCATTATAGCTATCGATGCTCATATCAAAGAGAGAAGCAAGGAAGACCCCTGAAAGCCCCTCTAATAGTAGGGGCTCCGGGGCTAGAGAAGTGGCTCAGTGGTTAAGGGCACACAGTGCTCTTGCTAAGGACCTGAGTTCAGTTCCCAGCACCCACATCAGAGGTGCTCACAGCTCTAGGAGACCCAACACTGTCTTCTGGCTTTCACAGGCACTAGTAGTTACATGGCATACACTCAGACAGACATACACATAATTAAAAATAAAATAAAATAAAATAAAATAAAATAAAATAAAATAAAATAAAATAAAATAAAATATAGTAGTCAGGACTCAAATGACTTTTCTCCTTTGCTTCTTGCCAGGGTTTCTATCAAGTAGGGATATACCTCAACCAGCTTGTTTACCTTGTGTCTGCTACGTCCACCCCTATGAAGATGTTTAACCCTCTAAGGGTTACTTTGGTCCAGTCAACATTCATGGAAGACTTTGAAAATAATATGTTGCAGTCCTAAATTCTATCTTTTTCGTCTACACAAGCACCTTGGGAGTTACTGTTACTGCCCATCAGGAATTAGGGGCACTGAGGGCTTCAGGAACTTTTGTGTCACCACACAGCTCGGTTACTCTTGACACGAGAGGGTCCAGCCTATGTCTGGTAGTTCACAGAGCCAGCATTCTGCCCGTAAGTGTGTCAACATGGAAGGTGACCCTATCTGTTTTCTATCTCTTTTCTAATGGGGAAGAGCAGCTCTGTGAGGCCCACGACACTGAAGCACTAGGAGGCTGGGAGGACTTGGGGGGGCTACTGAGTCATTTTGTGTGACTCATTTGCTCTGTGTTGAGGAAGGAAGAAGTGTTTGGAAAGAAGAGAGGGTAGAGTAAGGAGAGAGGAGGGAGGGAGGGCAAAAATGGTCGAAGGGAAACCAGAGGATGCCTTGTCGTGGCTTTTGATGGACTCTTAGGAATCAGAATCAATATTTCTTGCTTTTGGCCTCACTTGCAATTCAGTTTGTTAGTAATGAAATGTTTTGCTTCTGTGTAAATATTCTCCTGTCCGGATTTTTATTTATTTACTTACTTATTTATAACCTACCCTAATCCACAAAGGATTTGAGGTGGCTTACCACAGAAGCACAAACCATAAACAATGTTAAAATATCAGTATGGGTAAAGAGCCAGGACCAAGGAAAATGTAAATAAATGTTGAGAGACCAGATCGAGGCTCAGTAATTACAGCTGATTTTATTGAGTTCTTCCTGTGTGCAAAGGAATTCACCTGTGCTAGCTCACTAAATCCTGAAAAGAGCCCTGTGACGTAGGTCCTATTAATATCTCCAGTTTGAAGCAGGGAACTGGGGCTCAGAGGAATGGAATACCACCACAAAGCCATGCACCTTGAAAGTGGTAGAGGCAGCATTTGAATACAGTTTGGTACTGGGATCCTTGGGCTCAGCCACCGTGTTTCTCCAAAGGAGAAAGGGCTGTGACTGCATAGTCCTCAGGGACCTCTAAGGCACTGTAATGAGCTTAGATTTGGGTCGATCATCTTGGAAGCTAAAAAGAAAGTCGAGCAGCCACCCTGAAGCTATAACTCATCTTCTTTGGGTTTTGCTGAAGTATTACTCTCTCAGCAAGGTGTACCCTCCATGACTGCTCTATTTCTTTCTTTTACTTCAATTTATTTTACCTTCTAACATATTGCATCACTTGTTTATAAACTATCTTGTAATAGTCAATATCTCATTTGTATTTCTTAGGAGATTTTACAATATGTTCTAGATGAGTAAATTTATGACTTATAAGTCAGATGCTTTCTTTAATAGAGTCTGTGGTGGTTTGAGTAGGAATGGTCCCCACAGACTCATGTGTTTGAATTCTTGGCCTATAGGGAGTGGCACTATTAGGAGGTGTGGCCTTGGTGGAGTAGGTGTGGCCCTGTTGGAGGAAGTGTGTCACTGTGGAGGTGGGGTTTGAAGTGTCATATGTTCAAGCTACATCCAGTGTGGCACACAGTCCTCTGCTGTTTGAAGACTGAGATGTAGAATTTTCAGCTTCTTCTCCAGCACCATGTCTGCCTGGTCGCTGTCACAGCTCCTGCCATGATGATACTGGACCAGCTCTAATGAAACGCTTTCCTTTATTAGAGTTGCTATGGTCATGGTGTCTTCTCATAGCAGTAAAACCCTAAGACAGAGGCACTGTTAATTTTGCATTTTTATTATTTATAATTATATTATAATACATAATACATATAACTCTGTGTGTGTGTGTGTGTGTGTGTGTGTGTGGTATACACACGTGTGTTGGTACCTGAAGAGGCCTTTGTTGGATCCTACTGGGATCCAACTCCTTAAGTTCCCTTAAGGAGTGAGCTGCTTGAGAAGGATGTTGAGAACTGAACTCAGGTTTTCTGAAAGAGTAGAGTATACTTAACCACTGAGCTATCTCTCCAACCCTCAATAAAGTCACTATTTAATGTCCATCTTTTCTCACTGGAATATAAGATCCACATGAGCAACCATATTTATCTGTTTGTATCGATATATTCTAGGTGTCTGTCTGTCTGTCATACATGAGGTATGCAGTGAATTCTTTTTAAATGAGTAGCATTGGGGAAGAAATAGATCAATACACTTGATTGTCAATAGATCAATACACCAACTTCTGTCTT
The DNA here is from genome assembly GCF_004785775.1 of Grammomys surdaster. Classification (NCBI taxonomy): domain Eukaryota; kingdom Metazoa; phylum Chordata; class Mammalia; order Rodentia; family Muridae; genus Grammomys; species Grammomys surdaster. The sequence goes on along the minus strand of NW_021618397.1, from coordinate 64,294 downwards.
AATTAAGGTTTTACTGTTGTGAACAGACACCATGACCGAGGCAACTCTTATAAGGACAACATTTAATTGGGGCTGGCTTACAGGTTCAGAGATTCAGTCCATTATCATCAAGGCAGGCACATGGCACCATCCAAGCAGGCATGGTTCAGAAGCAGCTGAGAGTTCTACATCTTCATCTGAAGGCTGCTAGCAGAATACTAACTTTCAGGTAGCTAGGGTAAGAGTCTTAAGCCCATCCACAGTGACACACCTATTCCTACAAGGCCACACCTTCTAATAGTGCCACTTCCTGGGTCAAGCATATACAATTCCACTCCCTGGTTCCCGTAGACTGCGGGGGGTGGGGGGATACCTAAATATAGCATAATGCAAAAATACATTTAGTCCAACTTCAAAGGTTCCCATTGTCTATAGCAGTCGCAACAATGTTAAAAAGTCCAAAGTCTCTTCTGAGATTCATTTGATCTCTTAACTGTAATCACCATAACAAGACAGGAAACCAGCTGGGCAAACTCCAAACTCTACATCTCCATGGCTGATGTCAAGGAGGGCTTCAGATCTCCAACTCCCTTTTCATCTTTGTTGACTGCCACGAACTTCTTTTCCTGGGCTGGTTCCACTCCACTTTCCTCAGCAGATAGCCTACAGCTCTGGCATCTTGAAAATCTTGGAGTCTCCAAGGCAACTTCAATGTTATAGCTTCTTGTTTCAATGTCTGGGATCCACACATGATCTTCTGGGCTCCTTCAAAGGGCTGGTATCACTTCTCCAGCTCTGCCCTCTGTAGCACTCTAAGCTCAGGTTGATCCATTTCACTGCCATGGCTGTTCTTGGTGATCATCTCATAGCATTGGCATCTCCAGTACGCTGGGGTCCTCCACTGCAACTAAGCTTCACTAATAGGCTCTCTTCATGATGCCAAGCCTCAAATCCTTTGCATAGCCTCTTTAGTTCTGGGCCATCAATTGTAACTGAGGCTGTACCTTCACCAATGGCCTTCCATGGCCTCTCACAATGCCAAGCCTCAGTTGTTCTTTATGACCCCTTCATGCCTTCAAAACCAGTACCACCCTGGTGACTCTTACACATTATCAAGTACAACTGTAGCACAAGGTACAGCCTTGGCTATCTTTGGAACACACATTCTTTGTGCTCTCAGAAGACACTTCCCAGAAGATTTCTCAGTGCTGCTGGTCTCTTCTTAATGACCACTAATTTCTTAGCTCCAGCTAACCAGCATCCATTGTCCCAGCAGTCCCTTCTATTTTTCACTCTAAAGCTGGAGCCGCATGGCTGAAGCTGCCGAGTTCTGCTGCTTGCAGGAGCTGGAACACGGTCCCCTTGATCTATTACATTACCACTAGCTTTCTGTTTTCCAACTCCTTCACAGCCTAAGCTTGGCTGACCAGGCTACTGCGTTCATAGCTCACCCGTCCTGTCTGTTCTCCTTTACTTACTTCTGTAAAGATGTGGAGGTAGCCCCAGCTCTTAGGTCTTTGGTGCTTTCTGAAGACAGAGCCTTTAGGGTTTGTGTAGTCAGTGTTTGTGACAGCGATTTCCCTGTAGGTCATGGTTTAAAGCGTCTACAACCAAGTATGTGAATGAACGTTATGAACTTTCTTTTGATGGGATCTAGGAAAGCTAGGCGTTACCTGAACATCAAAACCATCAAAGTGGATTGGATATATATATATGTATATCACAAAAAATATTAAAAATTTGGCGCTAGGCCTGGTATTGTGGTAGTGGAGAGAGAAAAATTTAAAAAGCACAGCTTTTGTGTGAATCAACGGCTTTCCAGAGGCAGGTGACCACTCCTGGAGTTCTATTTCTTAGTTGCAAGCCTAAACAGTGAAAAGATGACCAAGGTCATTAGCCAGCTTTCTCAGAGGAGAACCTTAGCTGAGGCTAGATCACTGTGGTGTGCACAGTTGGAGTGTGCATGGTGCAACCTCGCCTCTCCCTGGCACCCCCCAAGCCCCACACCTGTTCCCTACATTTTAGACCAAGCCTTAGGGAACGGCCCGCACCACCTTGTCAGCTTACAGTGAAGGCTGTTACTTGCCTCGTGATCTCAGAATGTATCAGAAATACTTTCTCAGAGCCCGGTATGGTAATCCCAGCACCCTGGTAGTAAAAGCAAGGCATCAGGAATTCAAGGTCAGCCTTGGCTACATAAGAAGTTCTAGGTTAGCATGGGTTACGTGAGACTCTGTCTAAAAGCAAAACAAAAGAAAGTAAAAAACAAAACAATCAACCAAACAAACATAAAACCCAACCCAACCCAACCCAATCCAACCAACCAACCAAAAAAACAAAAAACCAAAACTTGCTTAGCTAAGTGAGAATTGAAGCTCCTGTCTTATGTTTATTGTCTGGGTTTTCTTACAAACTGTAGTAACTACTGGATGCCTTATTGTGGGTTTACTCTGCACGCCCTACTGCTGCTCAGACCTGGTACGCATTAAAGAACAGCCAGGTTCCCTGCTTTCATAGAACTTACATTCCAGTGGAGGGGGCCTGCCAGCAATGAATCTCATTAAAGCAACCAACAGCAAGACAACTCAGACCATGGCAAGCGCAAAAGAGAGAAAGAAAAGAGGGAGGCTTCCTGGAGAACGGAGGTGGAAAGGCACAGGTCTCATGAGGTGTCCAGAGAAAAGTCTTCGAGGGGGAGCACTCATCTGAGCTGCAACAGCAAGTGACCATTCAGAGTGCCAAGGGTAGACCTCTTTCTACCAGGAATAAGAGTGAGAGACAAGGGAGGGGAGGAATTCATGAACTAGAACGTGCAGGGATCTGGGAAAGTATCTGAATTCTATCCTAATCTGTGGAAGCTACTGGAGGGTAATGGTTTGAATAGGAAAAAAAATGTCCCTCATAGGCGCAGGCATTTGAATGCTTGGTCTCCAGCTAGTAGTGCTGTTTGGGGGAGATTTAGGAAGTATGGCCTTGCTGGAAGAAGTGTCACTGGGGAAGGGCAGGCTTTGAGAGCTCCGGTGCTCTCTCTGTTTGGTACTTTTGGTTGTGATATGACCGCTTGGTTTCCTACTCCTGCTGCCTGCCTTCCCACTGGCTAGTGAAGGGCCCACTGCAGTTGACAATCCTATCAGAACCATACACAAGACCTGGTTAATCCAAAATGAACAAATGTTCACTGTACCCAGCATCCCAGAGGGCTGTAAAGCTCAATCATCATTTCCCTACACTCATCTGATAATACTTGCAGTGTGTGAGGTACCATTTCAAGCACATTGCATATGCTAACTCACTTAACTCATACTTTAAGGCTACGGAGTAGGAACCAGGCCAGGAAACTGAAGCAGAGAGAAGATGTGTAGCAACTGATGTCTACATTCAGATGCTATACGTCTTAAAACACATTTGCACCTCTTGTTTAATTTCTCACAACCTACAACTGCCTGGAAGGACAGGTGCAGAAAGTGAGGGCAGCTTCACTGTAGACTCGTAGCTACAACGTGGCAGAGCCTTTGGATGATTCTGGTATCTATGTATCCATTCATTTACTCACTCATTCATAAAACTGCACTGGCTGTTAGGGAACAGACCATGCAAGGTGCAGCCAACTCATTGGTAAACAAGCTAGTTTCTTTTCTTCAAGGTAGAGTATGAGAATCTCAAAGTAGGCAGAAAGATAAACAGACAAAAAGCCCCTGATACTGCTCCTTTGAAAGAGGTCTTGTATAAAGTCCTAATGGAACTTTAATGGGGACCCAAGCCAGTTCTGTCACAAGCCAGTGGGGCTAAACCCACTACTGGACTTTAATCAGCTGAATGCTTACTCTCCTGGGACATTGAGTCCTGTTTGGCAGAAAGGAGGGTCAATGGTAAGATGCCTGTGCATGCTGAGTCTTGGGTTAAAGGGTGTTACGGTTTGAATGTCCTCTTCTGGCTCGTGGTTTAAACATTTCCCTTCAGGAAGTGAGAGCTGGCTGGCTGAAGCGGGTGAGTAGGGGTAGGCCTTTGAAGGGGCTAGCCCAGCTTCTGGGTCTCTCTTGCTCTCATGGCTACCTTGGTCACCATACAGTGAGGGACTCCCACCACGTGCTCCCAGCACCATGAACACTGTCATACCTTTCCCATTGTGATAGACAAAAGTCATTTGAAGCTGTGAGCCAAAACAAATTCCCCACAGTTAATTGGTTCTGTCAGGCACTCTGTCACAAATAATACAAGGAGTTTGGATTTTACCACGAGGGCAAACATGGGCTTAAGATTTTGAGTTTTCTGTATGTATACGTTCTACATCAATCACGTAGTCTGTTGCCATCCCTCTGACTCCTCCTCCCACCCCTGCTCAGTCCCTGCTTCCTAGCCATAGTCCCACACTGATCTCTCTTTTGTGTGCGTGTCTTCTGTAGGTGTCAACGTCTCTGAGTGTTCATAACTGCAACAGCCATGTCATGCTCAGGTGACAGCATTTTATAACACTCCTCTCCCTTCTTTGGCTCTTACAGCCCTCCTCTCCTCTTCTGAAATATTTCTTGGCTTTGGAGTGAGTGATATAGATGTCTCCTTTGCAGCAGAGAACTCAGCAATCCCTTCTCAATGCTTTGGTCTGTCACAAATCTCTGCCTTCACCTATGCCCATGGCCAAAAGAGGCTTCTACGACCAAATCTGAGAGCTACAGCAGTCTGTGGGAATAAACACAAGCAGTAAGAGGCAATTTAACTGCGATTCCATTATCAATACATCTGTAGCATCACTTGTTGATTCTCCCATAGGCCCAAGACCTCCCTAGTGATAGCTTTTGGACAGGTTTACAGCACATTCTTTCCCATGGACCAGGCCTCCAATCACCACAGGGTTTTAAGCTGGGCACCTGTGTTTATGGAAGAAATTCAGGCTGTGTTATGAAGGATGGACCCAAGAGAGCTGAGGAGAGAGAGAGAGAGAGAGAGAGAGAGAGAGAGAGAGAGAGAGAGAGAGGTGGAGAGGGAGAGAGAGAGAGAGGTGGAGAGGGAGAGAGAGAGAGAGGTGGAGAGGGAGAGGGAGAAAGGAAGAGGGAGAGGGAAGGAGAGGGGGATAGGGAGGAGGAAAAGGAGAGGGAGAGGGAGGGATAGAGAGGGAGGGAGGGATGGAGAGAGAGAGAGAGAGAGAGAGAGAGAGAGAGAGAGAGAGACTGATTCAGTGTGGGTCTAGACTGGGAGGAAGGTGCTTTGGATGGAAAGAAGTGAGCAGAGCTAAGAGATTAGAGGAGATAGACTAGGCAGGGTTTGTGGTTGGATGAGGGTGGAGTCTTGAAAACTTGGGCAGTTGGATTAGAGGTGGGGAGAGGCTAGCAGGGAGGGTAGACATTTGTGCTAACCACGGACAAGTTTGAAGTTCCAGTGGGACCAGAGTGTGTGTGGGGTGCAGATGTCACCTGGACTTGGCCTCTGGAGATCATGATTGTCCCATGATGCCTTGCTAATTTCCTTCTGTACAGACTCAGAAACCCAGAGAGCATTTAATTAAACCTTATAGATTCATTCCTTTCCTCCTCCTTCCTCCCCTTCTCCTTCCCCCTTCTCTTTCCCCCTTCTTCTCTCCTCCTCCCTCCTCCTTCACCCCCTCCTGCTTTTCACATTTTAGATGAGAAACAATGCAGAGAAAAGTGTCTTTTGTGAGGTTATAAAGTAAGGGGACATTTAGGTAAAAATTGGAGCTCAGGGCTTTCCAGGAGAAGCTTTCTTTACCATGCAGGATGCCCCAGATCCGAGGGCAAAATGGGAACAAGGGTTCTGTTCTTAAATAGAGTTAAAAAAAATCTGAGCATTTTAACTCTTTCAACTCTCTCTTCCTCTACCTAGCCCCCTCTCTCCTCTATCTACCTATCTATCTATCTATCTATCTATCTATCTATCTACCTACCTACCTACAAGGCCTTCCATATTCCAGGTTGGCTTTGAGCTCCATATTAGCCAAGGATGGCCTTGAGTTCCAGTCTTCCTGCCTCTGCCCCTTGTTCTGGGATTATGGGCATGTGACACCATGCTTGTTTATGTGGTGCTGAAGATTGAACCTAGGGCTTTGTGGATAGTAGGCAAGCATTCTACCAACGGAGACACATCCCCAGTCCCCAGTCCATATTAAAAAGCCCAGAAAGGTCATACTGCCATCGATCTTTAACAAAGACCAAGTGGAACTGGGTAGCAAATGGTGTTTAGAGGGAAGGGGTGTTCAGTTTGTTGAAGTTCTTATTCTTACTCTCATTACTGAGGACAAATGTCACTTTCACCCATCAACGTTTCTTCTGTTGCAATTCTTAAGAGAGAAAGTCCCTGTCTGCCGTGGCGTATCCAGCTCATCTTACTTACCTCACTTACTTACCTCAGCGTGCTCCATTTCCCTGGGATCTGCTAACATTCGACTTGTGACTCTAGACTCTCAGGATTACATCTTCTTCTGCAAAGTGAAATGTTTGAATGTGGTGGTTCCAAGGGCCTATCTGGCTGCTGGCTCCCAGGTTCTCCAAGCTTGCCCTTCAGAAGCCAGTCGAGCTATTGACAATGGTTAATTGTTTGGCAGATGGTTTTTGAGGGATTGCTTACCCTTGACTCTCCTGTCCTTGAATTCTGATTTATCTGAGCCCTGTGAGGAAATGCCTTTTGTCTTGGGAGTGAGTTTATCCTTCATGTTTGATTCAAAACAAAATGAACACTTCAAACAATGCAGGTAGTTTCAGTTGCTAGGAAGGCTTCTGCCTGGAGAAGAGACAGAGGCTGCCTGGAGACCAGGCCACGGGAACCTTCATTCATATCCTCAGCCCCTCTCCATCTTTTTCTTATTTCCTCACTTCATTCTTTCTTCTATTCTGCCTCTGCTCCACTTTTCCCTCCTCCCCTTCTCTTATCTTTTGAGCAAAGGTGTCATAATGGCTGACCCTTTTTATAAAGGCCAATTTTAGACACCTAGAGATGATGATGATGAGGAGGAGGATGAGGATGATGATGATTATAGAATAGTTTTCTTACTGGTTTCATGCAGCTGAGCCTGGGTTTTAACTTCTGATCTTCCTGCTCCCACCTTTTAAGAGCTTGATTTTGAAGCCAATGTTCTGATCCAATGAGTTATTTTTAAAGACCATCTCCCACATCCAGTCAAAGGCTCAGTGAAATAACCTAGATTTTAAGTCAGATGCTGTGAATTAGCTGGAATTGAAGGAAATCAAAACAGGACCTCAAGCAGAGTGAGACCCTCGAGGCAGGAGCTGGTGCAAAAGCCATGATGAAGTGTTGCTTACTGGCGTGATCATTGTGGCTTGCTCAGCCTTCTTATAGAAATATAAGGGATATATTTCTACAGAAATGAAGGACTACTTAAATGAGCATAGGTAATAAAAAAATTCTTCCCTTTATAATTTTCAGACAGCTCCATAGAAAGTCTTTCCCCAGCAATTTACTGCTTATATAATCTTGAGAGGGATCATGTGCATCTTATAGCTTTCTCTAATTCCTGAGGCCTGTAAGTTTTATGAATTTCCTGAACACTGTAAGTAGCTTCTTGAGTCTTACATGCCTCCTTTATCCAGGAGGGACTCAGTTAATTTCAGAGGCAATAGATGCACATTGCCTGATATTTTTGTAATCTCTTCCAGTTTTACCATTTACAAGTATAGCAGAGGTTTAGAGAGTGTGCTGGATAGTTTCATGTCAACTAGACACAAGCTAGAGTTATCTAAAAGGAGAAAACTTCCAATGAGAAATGCTTCTATAAGTTACAGCTGTAGAGCATTTTCTTAATCAGTGATTGATGAGGGAGGACCCAGCCCATTGTGAGTAGTGCTATCCTGGGGTTGGTGATCCTGGGTTCTATGAGAAGACTGAGTAAGCCACAGTGAACAAGCCAGTAAGCAACCATGGCTTTTGCATTAGCACCTGCCTCCAGGATCTCAGTCTTCTTGAGGTCTTGTCTTGACTTCTTTCAATAATGAAAAGCAATATGGAAGTATAAATCAAATAAACTCTTTCCTCCCCAGGTTTCTTTGGTCATGGTATTTCATGACAACAATGGTAACCCCAACTAAGACAGAACGCAAGGTCTTGTCAATAGGACTTTTGGAAGACTCTGATTCATGGTTAGCACAGCTCACCTTTTGAGCTTGCGGTGGTATTTCTTACTTGTAGGTCTTAGGCTGCCTCTGGGTCTCTTCAGTCTAACAATGACAATGGAAGGATTTATACACTGTTCTCACTGTGTACCGTTTACTGCTAAGTTACTTTTTTGCTTGAGGATATACCTATTAGAACATTCTCTTTGTTGTCCAAAAGGTGTGATGGCAGAGCCTTAACATGTCTCAATGTTTATTCCAGTGCAGAGTTAGCTTTGGTCTCTGCTGCACAGGCTGAGTTAAGGAACATGTACACCCCCTGCTGACTTCTGTGCAGAAAATCTAAACCATGAAACACTGGACTCAGAAAATCTTGTCTTTTCCTAATTTGCAAGGCAGGAATTTAAAAGTGGACATAAATGTCCAGTCAAGCCAAAGCCAGTTTACAGCTTAGAGGGTGGATGTCATTGGAGCTTCTGTTTTCTGTCCCAGAGCTGGTGTTTACTTTCTTGGTTGCCGGTCTCGCTGCCCCTCGGTTGCTGTGTTAACAGTTAGAACAGAGTTTCAACACCAGGGTCCTCCAGCTATGCCTGTCTCTGGGTAAAAACAATGGGCTGCAGTATCTCATTAAGCAATAATTTCTCTGCTGCTAGAGAAGCAGATGGTGATTTCCTGAAGCATGCTATAAAATGGGAGTGGAGGCTCAAAGTCCATTCTGCCAGGTAGTAATGGTCCTGGGCGCAGTTGTGGAGGAAAGGAGAAAGAGAACAGCTGAGGGTGTGCATTTGCATGTTAGCGGCGACTTCTCCCAATGTCTTTATGTTAGAGATGGAATAACTGAGACCCAAGAGAAATGTTTGGCCTGAGATTTGAACCAAAATCATTAGAGATCAAATAAAATCTATATCGATTAGCAGAATGAACACACAAAATAAGTGCAAACAGTGATTCCAACTTGGATTAAAAATATACATGGTTACCTTTCAGGTGTGAGAGTGAGAATTTTTACATTTTCTTTGCTATAAATTGATGCATTAGACTGCTTTACAATAAGGATGCAAGCTACATGTAACAAAAAAATCTAAATTATTCAAAATCACTGGCACCCTCAGTGAGTTAAAGAAACAAGCAAAACCCAATGTATACAAATATATGCACGTGTGCACACGTATATATTTTCTTTTCCACGTTCAAATATCCTATACATTTTATTTAACTATTGGAGCCACTGCTGGTTTCCCTAATGTGCAGTTAGGGTCTGAGCATGTAGCAGGATTGGCCCCCAATGGCTTTTTCTTATGTGGGATAATAGGATTAATCCTAGAGCGTGCCCTTCGGTGGTGAATGAACTCTAAGCCTAGTGCTGAGATGGAGGAGTCCCAGGAGGAGCCCCTCCCTGCTGAGTCCCGAGTTGGATGCCAGCTCTGGGGAGACAGCTTTGTAGCTGACTCCAGTATATCGAATTACAGATTTTGGTGTTTGTTGCTCCAGCACCACCTTCTGACTATTCTGACTAATAGAGTAACACACACACACACACACACATGCACACACACACGCACACACCATTAGCATCTCATGAAATAAAATGTGCCATACTCAGAAAATGTGTCACTTTCAGAAATGGCCATGTTAAATTCCTCTGGTAATGAAAAGTCTCACTCTATAGTTAATTTCAAGTCAAAGCTTTTCTAAAAAAAAAAATGGTTATTAGTTTGTAATGAGAAATTAGCTGGATGTTAGACTTACAATATTGGGAGAGATCTTGAAATTTCATTTTCTGCTCACACATGTTCATGGAGACATTTATCTAAATCATTCAGTACAAGAGAGTGGCCTAAACCAGTGGTTTCAAAACTCATGATTATCAGAAACACCAGGGGAACCTTCAACTCAGACTCCCAAGTTGCAGTTCTGGAGTTTGGGCTGTGGAGTGTCCTAGTTAGCTTTAACTCTCAAAGTGACACAGCCTAGAGTCATCTGAGATGAGTTCACGCCACCTTGTCACAGGCTTGCCAGGATTTCCGATGGCCCCCAGCGGGCACAGGGCCCCCACTCCTGCAGCTGGTCCTGAGATCATTGACCCACCACCTCATTTATGCACTTCCTATTGCAGACAGTGTCTCGCCTGGTCTGGCAGAGTGACAAAACCCTAATTCCTGAGAGTCTTAATCCCATTTTATTGTCTCCTTGGAGGGTCTTTGTGGCTATATTTTACCCAGTTATAGTTAAAGTTGGGATGAAAGTAAGAAGGGACATCCAGTTATAAACCCACTTCTGGTTGTCTCCACTCTGTGGCAACACCTGCCCAGTCCATCCCTTCACAGATGATAAATGTTGCTCCTGGCAACATGGTGAATCCTTTCTTTGATGGTCTGTTGGCATGCACAACAGGAGATTGGGGGGCAGCCATCTTGTCCATGACCAGGGAAACTCTTATTTTGTGCCCTTGTGTAAGCACCATGCTGTTTTAGTGTGATGCCTGTAGTCTAGCGTTGCAGGTGTGGGAAGCCAATGCCCCTAGAGGGCCTCTGAGAGTGATAGGAACTGGGGCCGTGCCTGATTCCATCTTTTAACTCTTGAGCCAAGCATTTTACTCATGGAGGACTTTCCTCTCGAGTGGCTCTTGGCCTGAGCACCTGAATCCAGTAGCATAGGTGACCTTACTGCTGCTATCAGTCTTACACGGCATGACACATAATTTGATTAGTGGATTCCATTGTGACTGGTGTTTTCTTCTCTAGTTGCCCAGAGGCTCCGTGGTCTAACGTGGTGTCATATGTGTAACAAGGGTGCCGTTTCATGGAGATGGGTCATATATATCCTGGAGGGGTTGGGCTAGGGCGAGGAGAGGAAGGTACCTTGGATATCAATTTTAAGATAAAATTTAGTATTTACAGCTCGTGTACCTTGTTCACCTCATCTTATTTTTGAGCATGACTTTGAACCCGTGGCTAATAATCCTAGTGAAGACACTCTGGGCAGGAACGACACGTACTTACACCAAGAGCATATGTTAATTTTACTCAGGATGAGCTGATGCTGTTTTTCTGGATACATTTCCCAGGGTTATTGGCATCCTTGAAGGATGGACCTCGATGTTGGTCTTTGTTGTTTACAATTTATGGGTTGACTAGTTAGTTTTGCACTAATAAAGTGAAATGCCAGGGACAGTGCTAACTTTACAAAGAACAGGTGAACAGTTTTGGGGGTTCAAGTGTGTGGTCAGATGAAGTCATTTGTTTGGTGTCTAGTGAAGTGTGTGTGTAGGAGCAAAGTGCGCACGCGTGCACACACACACACACACACACACACACGCACACACGCACACACGGAGGGGTAGAGATACGGGGGGAGAGAGTGACAGAGAGAGAACACTGTTCTTCAAGGTCACACCTCTAGTGACCAACAATCTCCTATATTCCTCCCACCTCACTGTCCACTCACTCCCCCCCCCCCCCCCACCGTTACGAAACTCTTCGGGTATGGACCTTTTGGTGACATTAGGAATATTCAGACCCAGAACAGCCGTCTAGTAGCCAGACAAAGCTTGATCGAGGTGATACTGCTGTGTATAACTTTACTTTCTGCCACCACGGCTGTTTCTACATGATCTCACTGTACCTGTAGTAGAGCCCTCACACACACAGGCTGGCAATCTCGGATTGTATCTTAGTCAGGTGTTTCAAGCCTTCTTTAATTTGCAGCGTGTGCCCTCTAGTGGACATTAGTGTGTACTACAAGCGAAGAGAGCAGAGGTTTGTAGTATCATCAGAGTTGGGCAAACATCTTAATAATCTAATTAAATTATTTAATTTTCACATCTGTGTGCTGTATGTATGTGTTCACATGGGTGTGGATGTACATGTGTGTGTAGAGACCTCACTGACCCTGAGTATCTTCGTTGATTTCTCTTCATCTTTTTTTTTTTTTTTTTGAGACAGGATTTCTTACTAAATAAACCCAGAGATCACCAATTTGTCTAAGCTGGCTGGGGTCTCTGCATCTTTTTCCATTGGCTCCTGGGTGGAGTCTCTCAGAGGACAGTAATGCTAAGCTCCTGTCTGCAAACACAATAGAGTATCATTGATAGTGTCAGGGATTGGTTCTTGCCCATGGGATGGGTCTCTATCTGGACCAGTCACTGGTTGGCCGTTCCCTCCATCTCTGCTCTGTCTTTGTTCCTGCACATCTTGTAGGCAGGACACAGTTTGGGTCAAAGGTTTTGCAGGTGGATTGCTGTCCTTGTCCCTCCACCGGGAGTCCTGCCTAGCTCCAGGAAGTGACCAATTCAGGATCCATATCCCCCACTGCTAGGAATCTCAGCTAAAGTTGCCCCCATAGATGCCCTGGGGCCTCTACTTATGAGTAGGATTTGCTGAAGGAGGTGAAGGCAGGAGGATCACGAGTTTGAGATCAGCCTGGGTGCCGTCCATCTCTTAGAGTTGGCTTTTGGGCAGATTGAGGGCTAAGTGACCTCTCCCATGGCAGCTTGCTTTCTAACGTGATAATTGCAGAGAATCATCTTTTTGGGCAGGTGAGGAAGCAACAAACATTTACATATAGAAAGCAGATGTTGTGGGCTATAGAACTGACACAGACCCAGACATGGCCCTACGCAGCAGCATGGGCCAGGACCTCATCATGGCCTCAGGTGGCAGCACAGGCCACTCACCCTGAGCCGTTCCTCACTATTCACATCTCCAGTTTCACCTCTCTTCCTGTGCACACACCACTCTGCTTCTCTTTCTCTCCACCACCTGCTTGCTCATCTTCGTGGCTCCCAGGCCTCTGGGTGTCACCCAACCTAACCGGGTGCCATGTGGCAGCAGGTGGGGGCTTGAAAAGGATACTATCTTTATCTTTAAATCGTAAGAATATTAAAAACTTTCAGAGATTTTATTTATTTTATGTGTCTAAGTGCATCGTGTGTGTAGTGTCTGTGAAGGCCAGAAGAAGATGCCGGATCCCATGGGTCTGGAGCTCCAGAGGGTTTTGAATCATTGTATGGTGTTGAGATCCAAGCCAGGGTCCTCGGGAAGAACAGCCAGTGCCAGTAACTTAAGTGCTGAGCCATCTCTGCAGCCCTGTATGATAAGAATATTAACTAGAATAAATGAAAAAGTACAACCAAGCCTGTTGTTTGTTATATCCTTTCAGAACAGACTCAAACTGATGAAAGTAAGGGGCAGGGGAGGTTACATTGACAGACACAGTCTGAGATAAACGTTTCCATAAATTCAGTCCAGGACCGGAAGTTCTCCTCCACCAAACATCTCATTCTATGACTTATCTTAATAAAGGTGCAGTTTCAAACAGGTATCCAGTACCTCCTCTTTCCTGTGCTAATGACACCCTCTGGACTGTGAAGACCAACACCATCACAGCTTTCAAACATCATAGTGACACAGTGTAGTTCTTTGGCATCTCTTGGTCTTCTTGAGTGACTGTCACAACTATTGACACTGACAGGTTCACAACACCCCCATTCAGATAGGAACGAAATGAAGATTCTGTAAATCCTTTTCTTGCTCTCACGGGAGATCTTTGTCCCTGGGGGTCCTGCCTCTGTGCTCATGAGCTTTGGCAATGGCAGAATGAGTCTGTCCTGCTTTGCCCTCTGCTCATAGAGAGGACCTGACAGAGATGCAGAGGACCAGCAGAGGCATCCTAGGTATAGGTCCTTGTCCAACCACGGAACAACTATTGTCATTCTCATCTGCTGTGATGAGAACCTCAGGTTGTCTAGAAGCGGGAGCTGAGAGAATGAGTCTGTGGGCAGACAAAGGGCAGCGCGAGCGGTAAGAAAATTAGCACTGGGTTTTCATGTTCGTGGGTTGGGCGTATGGAAACGGGCTGCATTTGGAATATCACAGATGAGTGGACTTGGTTCCTTTATGTACCTCTGTCAACTAGAGGATGCAATGTCTAATCTAACCAACGTTGTAGACCCTGATGTTTAACAGCGTCTAGGGGATGCAGTGTCTAACCTAACCAACGTTGTAGACCCCGACGTTTAACAGCGTGGCTTCTGCTCACCTTCCCACCCTTTTGCACTATCTCTTCCTTTCTCAGACTTCATGGTACCGTCCTCTAAAACCCTGACGTCACTATACATGGTTAATGGACCCCAGAACCTCATCACACTCAAGCTGGCTGGTGCTTGAGAACTCTCCTGGAGACAGCACTCCACAGACTCCACTTACAAACTGTGGTATGAGAGGAAACTCTGCACTGCTGTGTTCTTGTGGGAAACTAGAACACATACCCATTCCCTGGCTCTCCGAGGATTATAGAATTGAAAACTAAGAAAAAGCATATGTAGAAAAGCCCCTGTCCCTCCCACCACTTGCATTAACTACACCATGGGGCACCCACTTTCATTTAACCCTGAAGACATTCCAAAGTGTCCACATCCAAATACCACCGTACTTCAGCCTATGACTAAAGGTGTGGGTGCAACAAAGTTTCAGTCTATTGATCTACCAAAAGGTGTAAGTATCATCTTTCATATAATTCTAAGTTTTGCTTTTACATGTTTGTGTGTCACTGGGATAAGGATCAAGATCTCCTTTTTCTAAGCTGGTGTTCAGTTCTTTCATTGTTTTTCGGAAAAATAGTTACTTGAATTACTTTGACACTCTGAGGCCAATCAGTTTATGAACTATGCTTGGGCTTTTTCTAGGCTACACTTTTGTCTATAACCAATTCTGTGGTTTTGAACTTATTCTTGAAATAATTCCTTTTCCTCTCAAAATTTCCATGTGAATTTAGATTCTTTGTAGGCTCTACAAAAACATAATTTGGGTTGGTATTTCTTATTTCACTGAATCTGTAGATACAGTTGGGGACCATGGACTCTTTAAAAATCTCTCAATCCAAGGACAAATCTATCTCCTCAGCGATGGAGGTTTTCTTTATCTCATTCATATCTTGCCCATATCAGCCAGGCTTTGTTAAATCTATCCTGATTCCAGGATTTTGAAACAAACCATTGTCCATGGTACAAAAATCCTTTTACCACTATGTAATTCCTTATGTAGGTTCTGTAGGAATCTGTCAGGCATTTAAAAATGACCCATGGTTTATCATCCAGTTGGTTACCACAATGACAATTTACACACGTGCAGTGCAATATGCAAAGCAGGAACTGGAATTAATAAAATAATTCTTCTTCTTTGAATTACGTTCTCAGAGTGTTGAACTGTGTTAAGCTTTTATCTTTCTTTCCTTTAAAACATACCTCATTCCTATTACCTTCATAGCTTATCTTCTACAAAATTCAGCTTGACTTTGTTTCTCTTTGCGTGATTGTTGTGGATTCTCTGGCAGCCTTTAAGACGTTATCTTTGACTTTTCTTTACAGCATGTGTGGAGGAGTGACTCTTACTGCAACGTACACACGGTCGCCTTAAGCCTCAGTGAGAATGTAGTTGGAAATAAGACTTTTAGGTGGTTCTTCAGGTTGAATGGCGTCACGAGGGTAGGACGGGTGGCAATACAGGACAATATAAGTGTGCAAGCTCTTTTCCTGTTTTTGTACAAAGAAAGGAAGGCCGCATCAGGCTCTGCTGTCCACCAGCTTCGCTATTGGACTTCTGGAAGCGTGAGAAAGAAATTGCTCTTGTCACAGCTGCTTGATCTGTGAGATTTTGTTTGGCAGACGCGCTGACTAAGACCGTATGAAATCTGTAGGTGTTTTAAAATATGTTTATCCTGATTTTTTTGGCAGAGAGTTTTTGATGTTCTTTGATATTTTCTTTGACACCTCTAATTATTTTGGGGACAGTCTCAAGCATTATTTATTTTGGTTATTCTCCTTCATTTCCTTGTGGGACTACAGGTGCATGTAGATTCTATTTCTCAGCTCTTATGTAACCTGCCCGCCCCAACACTTTTCAATCTCTTAGTATTATTTTTGGGAAAATTCTTTGGAATCTATCTTAAAACCGACTGCTTCTTTCTTGATGTGTGTCAAGTCTAGTGGTGAGCCTGTCATAAGAATTCTTTATGTTTGATGTCTATGTTTTGTTTCTGGTAGTTCTGTTTTTTTTTTGTATATATGTATGTGTGCATGTGTGTGCACGTGTGTGGGCATATGTGTGAATAAATGAATGAATATGCGTGTATACTTGTGTGGAGGTCAGAGGTCAACCCTGAGTTTAAGACATTATACACAGGGAAATTTCTTACAAGGTCTTACTTCTAGATGAGAAGCTACATATAACTAATGGCTGCTGAGAGAGGGAGACTCAGTCTTCTCCAGGGATGAGCTCCTGAAACGATCAGCCCAAACAGCACAAATGGTCTCAGCAGGCTATATTTTTAATAGTTTTTATTTTTAAAACGTTATGTGTGTGGATGTTTTGTCTGCCTGTATGTCTGTGCACCACATGGATGTAATGCCCAAAGAGACCAGATGAGGGCATCAGATCCCTTGGGACTGAAATTGAAGATAGTTGTGAGCTGGGAATTGAGCCCTGGCCTCCTAAGGTGACAATTCCTTAGCTGTCTGTGGTACAGAGCTGGGACGTAGGCCTTGGGATTAAAGAAAGACTCAGACTTGGGTCATCCATTGCGAGAGAATGCCAATGCCTTTACTGAGCAGGTTCAATACATGCACCAAGCCAGGGAAGGAAAAATACACACTCTAGAAAAAGCAGGAACTCAACTGGGAGGCAATAGGATGTCAAATGTAAATTCCCTTCCTGGGGCACCATGCCTTAGTCAGGATGTTTTGATCCTAGAGGAACTGCAGAATGTTACTTAGTAGACAGCATAGCAGCCCTTCAGGGTCCTACACTAAGGCAGCCAGTGCTCTTACCTGCTGAGCTGTCTCTCCAGCCCTCAGAAGTGTAGTTGAGACTGGGAGATCAGAGTTATACTGAACAAGATCTTCAAAGGGAAGAAAAGGTGCTCAGGACATCCTAATGGGTGATATTTGCATGCTCACTAAGTCATAGATATCATCAAAGACTTGTTAGAAATTACATCTTTAAAAAATGTAAAAAAAAAACCAACACAGATAAAGGGTCTAAAAAAAAGAAAGGGAGAGAGTTTACTTATTTTAAATTAATTTCAAAAGTTTCTAGGAGTTGCTAATTGGCTAAGATCCTATTTTAAGCTCTCCACAAAAGAATTTAAGTCTCTGTTCAATATTCTCAAGAGAGATGTAAATCCTAATTTTCCTCAACAATTAATTGACAAAAGAGAGGTAATCTCACAAAAAGTAGAACAAGCTATTACTAATCGATATATTATATAGTCTGATTAGTTGTCAGTGGTGCTATAACAGTCCTTTGACAAAAGATTATTAATATAGATTTATATATCCTTAAATAGGGTCTCCATGACTCTCTGAGTGTGGAAGGAGTGACTGTTGGTGCTTCTGCCATGATTTTACAAGAACTCTGAAAAATTGGCTTTAAAAACAAAAGATGGAGAACGGTACCCCCCCCAGAAGGAGTCCCCCTGAAATACTCTCTGACCCAACCTGCGTGTCCTAGTTATTCGTGGGGGCGAGGAGGACCACAACTTGAAAAAAGAATGGGCAAGAGAGAGAAAGGACTCAAGGAAGCAATTGCTTGTCAAGAGTCATCTATTTGAATGCAAGATGCTTTTTTATAGCATGCTTTACAAGGGGAGGGGGTGAGAGGGGCCAGGTGGTGGAAAAGTACAGAATTTTCATGACCTGTGCCCTGAAACATTTCATGGTCTACACAGTACACTGCCTTGAATTATGGTCTACCTGCTATTCTTCAGAAGATATGGTACACTGCTTTGAGTTATGGTCTCCCTGCTATTCTCCAGAAGATACGGTACACTGCTTGCCAAGCAGGATCTTGTGGTTGCCAAGCTGCAGGGGACATTGTGCAGGTGGGGAAAGGTAGGGGGTGAGGATAAGGGTGAGGGTCCTGGCTTCTGGCAACTCTCCATCATGCCTTGTTCACTTTTATCTCTCTAAAGCTGAAAGCTCATGGCAAATCTGCTGTTGACTGCCTCTGGGACCACCGAGACCAACAAAACTTTGCCACAGAAGGACCCTCTTACCCTTAAAGGGAATGGTCCAGACCTAGTTCCCTTACGGGGCCGAGGATTGATATGCCTGTCTGATACCACAGAAGGCACAGCTAACCGGCTACCAAAAAGATTAATGAAATGAATAGATACCCCCACAAAGCCAGGCACAACCATAAATAAGATGAATAACAATTTACATCCAAGGAAGAGAAATCTCCCTGAGAATTCCCTTCTTTTTCCTTTCTAGGTAAAAATGAATCACCCGTGATGTCTGCTGTTAGAAGTTCTAATCCAGATGCTGGCCTCCGAACTTATACTACTCAGACCTTTGAAGGGTCACTGACAAGAACATCAAACAGCTAGAGATTGACATCACTAATCTGAAGAAATCCCTCGTTTCACTGTCTGAAGAGACCTCCTAAAATCGCAAAGATCCTTATTGGACTTGATTTACTCTATTACAATAGAAAAGGCTGTGTACAGCTCTTGACTGTGTACAGCCCTTAAAGAAGAATGTTGCCTTTACATAGACAAGACAAGGAGGGTTAAAGAGAGCATGAAATAGGTTTGTGAAGGCCCTAAGAAAAATCAGAGAGAGAAAGAGACAGATGAGTGCTCATACAAGAATTGGTTGTCAGCCTCTCCAAGGTTGTCAACCCTACTTCCTCCCATCTTGGGACCATTATTTGGGTTGTTTTTGCTTATTTCTGCTGGTCCCTGGCCCTCAAATAGGTGGACAGACTCTGTGATACAACAGATAAATAATTTGGTAGCAAAACCTATCCAGATACATTATCATAAGTTAGCTATGGAGGACCACGAGACTCTAGATGAGGTTGTTACTTTATACAGGGTGTTTCTAAAACCCATCTCCACCCAACCAAAAAGGGGGCCATCTCCACCTGGCCCCTTTTACCCCTAGACCAAGCAGAGAGGGGCCACCCAGAACCCCCTCTGACAGGCGATCTGAATTCTTGCTTAGGCTGAGAGGCTAAGCACTGCAAGGGAATATAAATAAAAGATAAAAATATCTCTCTGGGTTCCCTGAGGGACAAGCCTGACTGCATAGGGGTTGATGTCAAAAGTATCCCCTCTCCAGGAAAAAGGCATCGGGACGGATATGGTCCTCATGCCTCACTGGACAACAACAGGGGGACTGGAGCCATTACAAGGTCCCCTTCAAGTACTGGAGGTCAGGCCTCTATCCCCGCCTTCACAAGATTAGAATTGCCACAGCCCTTCTATACTTAGAGAAGGGAGGAGATGTCAGGGGCAGCCCTGCTTACACACTGAAGACCTAAAATCAGCCATAGGCCTAAAATCATCAATAGGCCTGTCATACATGTATACTAACACCAAGTCTTGGGTCTCAGTGGAAAAACATTGAAACAGATGGCTATAAGCTAATGTAAACAGGCAGCTTTTGTGGAAATTTACAAGCCTGAGTAGTCATAGACCTTGTAAATAGGTAGCCTTGGCAGACAATACCAACTTAGATAAGGACAAGCAAGTCATAGGCAGAGTCATAGTGAATTCTCCCCTGAACCTTCACCTAGCTGATACCCGGTTCTGAAGATATCTGTATTCCCCCTGAACACCCACACTCCAGTACCGTTCCCTTCCCCACATCCTGCCTTTCTGTGTTATTAACCCCTGTGTGAATGAATTATGATTTGAGAAAAAATAAATTATTTAAATAAAAAAATGTATTTTATGTCTATGAGTGTTTAGCTTGTGTGTGTGGTGTGTGTGTGTGGTGTGTGGTGTGGTGTGTACGTGTTTGTATGTGTTTGTGTGTGGTGTGTGTGGGGTTTGTGTGTGTGATGTTTGTGTGTGGTGTGTGTGTGATGTGTGTGTTGTGTATGTGTTGTATGGTGTGTGTGTGATGTGTGTGTGTGTACTGTGTGTGGATGTGTGTGTGTGGTGTGTGTGTACCACATGAGTGCCTGGAACTGGAGTTACAGATGGTTATGAGGCACCATATGGGTGCTGGGTGTAAGGATATAAAAATTCATAGAGAAGCTTGAGACCCCATCATCTGAATTAAGGTTGGCTGGTTTACAGGCCTAGGTTCCAGGAACTAGCTGGCCACCTGAAGAATTAGCCAGGGGGCAAGTCAGCCAGGTCGTTCTGACAAAGAATAGCAGAACTACAAATACAGGTTGGTCAAGTCACCCCAGGGAGTGACTGACCACAATGGGCTAGGTTAAGGTCACATTCCTGAGAAAAATGTGTACAGGATGTTTCCCACTCCCCACCCCAGCTTATGACGTGTTTAAGATGTTTCCCACTCCCCACCTTGGCTAACTATTGTCACCTCCTGGTTTCCCCCTTCACCCCCCTGGTTTGTGGTTTTCTCCTTTAAATACCCCTTGCTCCCAAACCTCAGGGTTGATGCTCCCCTTGTGAGCGTCGGCCTCAGTCGACTGATACCCTAAAATCCAGAAATAAAGCCTTCTGCAGTTTGCAGCAAGTTCGATCTCTTGAGTGATTCTGGATGGTTGAACTCTCCTGTGGTTTGAGTGGGGGTCTCCTTACTCCGGGGGCCTTACACTGGGAAGTAAAATCAGGTCTTTTGCAGGAGCCACAAGTGCTCTTCATTGCTGAGCCGCCTGTCTGGCCTTAGAATTACATTCTTTGGAGTAAGGCGAGTTTTAGGGACACTGCAAACATGCTCACTTGTACTGCCAACCAGGAGTGGGAAGACAATCTTTAAGGCTTTAAGACTTGGGTATTGATGTGAAAGATCTTAGAAAAATATAAAGACTTATCTAAGTGCAAAAATGTCAAAAAGCTTGGATAAGATGAGCTATTTCCTTATTAACAGGGAACAATCAGCCCAATCTGCCCTTCAACAACATTTTGAATCCTCCCTCCTTCCCTTCCTCCTTTCCTCCCTCTCTCCCTCCTTCCCTCCCTCCCTCCCTCCCTCCCTTCCTAGTGACTTCAAGGTTTTGATTCCTTGTATTTTTCCTGGTTTTGGCATCAGGGCAGTACTCATTACACACAATAGATTTGAGAGTGTTTCCACTTCCTACATCACCTGAGATATATCTGAGAAGTGTCATTCTCTGCTCCTTAAACGCTGATGGAATTCTCCAATGAAGTCATCCTGGGCTATGACCTTTCTCTAGAAACCTAGAAAGGTTTCTCACTATGAATCCAACACATTTTACTTGGTGTAGGAACATTCACTATGTAGCTCAGGGTGGGCTTGAACTTACATTCTCCAGCCTTTGCCTTCCAAGTGCTAGGATTCCAAGTGTACACCACTGAACCTGGCTTATTTTACATTTATTTATTTATTTATTTATTTATTTATTTATTTATTTATTCATGCTTTGCTTCTTAATGACTTAAAGCCGTAGCTTTCCTTGCGAGGTTGTGAATATTCCCCCTCCCACTGTTTGGGGTTCTTTCTTCCTTTTCAATCAGCACCCCCTTGTGCTTTCATATACACACCATAGAACTTTATTATTTGTAAAGAAGAATGAGGAAATCATGTCATTTGCACGAAAATAGATATAGCTGGAAATCGTTATGTGTTGACTTTTTTTTTTTTTTTTTTTTTTTTGCTGTACAAGGGCAGTTTACTTTTCTATAAAACCATGGACATCTTTCTCAGGTGTAGCAATGTCCAGAGTGATCTGGTTCCTACTACATCAATCATGAAAATGGAATACAGACATCTCATAAATTAATATGACAGAGGCAATTCTTTCTTGGAGGTTAACTCTTGCACAAAGACGCTTAATCTCTGTTGTGTTGATAAATATCAAACAGTATTACGGTATATCAATCACAATATTTTCCTTTCTTTTTGATCATAAAATACAACTTTAAATATCCCCATAACCTTTTTTTTTTTATATCAGCTCTTAAAAATCAGATGTCTCCTTAAAAACTTCAACTCAATCAAAATATGTTGTACTCTTATTCTAAGATTCAGGGGCTATGGCACAATTACCATAAAATCAAATTAAATCCAGAATCAAATGAGACAACTTTTGAACTTTTGTGTGCTATGCAGGGCATAGTAAGTGAATTAAGCTATACAAAGCAGTGGGTCTTATGACATGTGTTGACTGTTAAAGACATATCTGATGGGGGAAGGTAGAGGCTCTTCTCTGCTCTAGTGTGCTTCTTGACCGTTTCCTTGGTTCCTGGATGATGAGTTCTCGCCTCATTCATTCACTGGTGCGTTCTGTTGAGCATTCTGGGGAATCACCTGCAGGGCCTGCCGCTTTACTGCGGCTAACCGGAGCAATGAGGAGGTAAACGCTAGGGTTGGTGCAGCTGTTAACTGCACAGCAGGTAACCGGATGGAGCTGCTGGGAAGACACCGAAGCTAGTACAATAGTGACTCTTGCTACAATAGTGACTGTTGTTCAACGCGAGTGGGTCACGACAGACCACACCAAGCCAAACAGTTCCACATGAGGTTTATTCAGGAGGTAGGACAAAGGTGAGG
>NW_021618397.1:24761-41649 GCF_004785775.1 Grammomys surdaster | reverse complement strand
TGGGGGTGGGGGTGGGGGGGAGGGGGGAGGGGAGAGAAAAAGAGAGAGAGGTCAGGGGGCTAAGTCTATTTACATGCATAGTGAAGTAGCCTTTGGCAGGTAAAGGTGGGAGGTGAGCCAAGTGGATTCTGGGAATGTATGGCGGTTGCCTTGGCAACGATGTGGGGGACTCCTAGATGTGATGTCACTGGGTTTGGAGCCTGATACCAACATACTTCCCTTTTTCTTATCATAAAGAGAAGAAAAAAGGGGGCAGGGAAGCTGATGGTGAAAGGGGAGTAGGGGCGCCTTGTCTCTCAAACTACTTCCTGCTGTCCATTTTGGGGTGTAGCTGGCTTTCACCATAGGGGTTCACTTGGTAGATGTTCGCATCAGGTTCCTCTGTGGACAGCAGCTCTTCTGTGGGCTGTGGCTGATAATCCTGTAACAGGAACTGATTAATAGTTTGGTTAGAAATTTTTTGTATTTGTCGTTGAAGGAATATAGACACAAGATTAATGAGGCAGAGAGCAAATAACACCAGGAGGATGACTAGAAAGGATGTTACAAAAGGGAGTGTCCACTTCCATATGGGGTTTCTGAAAATTTCAGATTCTAAAGACAATTCTAAAGCAAGCCACAGATGAAGGAGATCAGTAAAGCAGGTAATAGAGTCCACTGGGAGCTACTGATGCTGGGCTGGTCTAGAATAAGCACTCTGACACCAGTGGGAGTGGAAGACAGGCACTGTCACAGTGAGGACAGTCAGGACACAGTCCTGTCACAGTCACAGTCAGGACAGCTCTTGAAAGGCTTCCATACCATGCCCAGTTTGTTTTCTCATTTTAGACTCTAAAACCACTCTGTGGGGTGGGCAAGCAAGCAAGATTTTATAGAAGGGAATGTGGCAGCCAGCAGGTGGTGAAGCACAAAGACCCATTGTTTTATCTGTTTTTCCAGGTCATTCTGACCCTGTAGAAAAAAAAATCCCAGCATGGGGTTTCTACCGACCTTGGACCATTTATGTTCCCGGATGAAAGACACACAGCCTTTATATCTTTAAAGATGCCTCAGGCAGCACAATAGCTGGGCAGCTGTTTACCCTCCATGCTGTTAGAATCTACCTTCCTATCAATAAACCAAGGTATTACTTACTATGTTTCATCTGGGCTGCTCTTAGCTCCAATTGCCCAGCCTACATGGCCATGTTTTTACGACTCAGCTAACCCATGGTGGCTCTCCTTTCTCCTCTCCTGCACGTTCCTCTTCTATTCCATGGAGGCTTGTCTCTGCTTCTCCCAAACCCAACAAACCTCAACCCCCACCTATGTCTCTTCTGCCCAGCTATTTGCTGTCAGCATCTTTATTTACTAATCAGAATTAACTGGGCCAGGGTCCTTCTGCTTCTTATGTGCAGACTCTTTAGGGCAAACAGTTTTGGGGGGCCCAAATTAGCATTAGAATACAAGCCCATTAGGCCAACCCACTGCATGTTCCAAATAGCAATTGAAGTCATGCTTAGCAATAGGCCATATGAGTAGTGCATTAAGTAAATCACTAAAGGAATCAACAAATCAGTATTTAATAATTGGTCTTTTCTACTATAGTCTACTTCATTCTCTCCTCCTCCCCTTCTTCACACCTTGTGAATCTGTGTCGAAGACATGGGTTGATGCTCCTGGTGAATTATCTGCATTGCACTCCACTGGCTCTCTTTTGTACCTTTAGCCTTAACCCTTTAATAACTCGTTGGCATTTCCCCCATACTATTGTCGACTGATTAGAATAAAAACAGCATTTCTCATTTTAAACCATGGACATGTCACCCTTTCCAGTACTAATCGTCCAATCCTCTGGAATCCTGAAGGGACATTGCTGTCAATGAATCCATTTCATTTTGGAGAGTGACTGTTTTCCTGAACAATAGTTTAGTTTTTCTTGATCTGAGTAGAGAGCTGAGTGCCCGCCTGCCTGGCCAGTTCACAGTGACTTAAGAGGTCTTATGTCCCTGAGCTTGGTGACCTCCTATTCCAGGAGGCAATTGGTTTAGATGAAATGACCACAGGGGGACCATAGTTTGGAGCCTGATCAGATCCCATAGCTACAGAACTGTGGGACCATTATAAGCATTCATGCATTTATGCATTCATTCAGGATTTATACATTCCTGTTCAAAATTTCTAATCTTTCATTTTCTCTGGAAACCAATCTATATTTTCCTTGGAAACCAGTGTCACATCAGCATCCCATCAAGCTTCAGATGCAGTCTCCTGAGGGGTGATAACGCCTTCCCTGGTTTTTCTGGCCTATTCCCTTGGGGGTCCTTACACGGTCTGAAGTCCAGTCCAGTCTGTCTTCTTCCACTTGGAGACTGGTCTTGGGTCCCTTTGGCCACTGGAAGGGGACCTCAGAATCCCACCAAGAGGCCATGTTTCCCAGTTTCAGAGAACTTCCATGGGCTGAGAGATCCTGGGGCAGCAGCCTCTCTGGACCAGCTGGGGATTTGGTGAAGGAGATCTTGCTGGGGAGCCTCTAGAAATGTCATGGGAATCTTTCTGTAATAAACACTCCAATACCAATGAAAGTGAAAGGGAAGAGCTGAAGCCAAGAGGGTTCTTCAAGGCTTCAATACCAGGTTGAGTTTGTAGCTCATTTTATACTCTAAAACCACAAGATGGGCAGCAAGCAAGCAAGCAAGAGTTTATAGAGGCATGTGTGGCAGTCAGCTGATTGTCAAGGACAATGGCCCATTGTTTCAGTTCCTTCTCCAGGTCATTCTGTTCCAGGTATCAAGTGGCATCATGCTTGGCAAATGGGCAGTGCAAGGAGCTCTTTAAGTAAATCACTAAATAAATCAATAAACCTGTACCTAATAATTGGTCTTTTCTATCTTATTCTTCTGCAGTCCTTTAAAGAATCACAAATAAAACAGTCAGCTACACAGTTATGATGTAATTGAGTTTTTAAAAAATGCCAATCATTTTCAAAATTCCCAACTAGCATATAACAGTTGCATCATCCCAGGAGGGCCAGTAGCAGTGACAGGTCCTAGAGCAGGGTACACATGACAGCTGATGTGTGCCTCAGACAGTGACAATGATAGATGGGCCACAGGACAAGTGGGCAGTGTCCAGTGTTGGTGACACTGGATTGTGACTCCCCTCTTCTTTAAGATATTGAGGTTTTTGGAATGCAGAGAGCTGATGACACCTGACAGGAAACCAATGACATGGTACTAGGGGAAGAAATGGGCTATAGAAAGATTTGGGATATGGACTAAATCTGTCTGCCCACGTAGAAGACAAAAAGCCAGAGAATAATTACAACTCTTGCCAGCCCAACCAGGGCAGTGATGAGGACCAGTTCTTTGTGTCAAAGGTTGGAGGAAAGGGTGGGTTAACTTCATTCATTGCTGTGACTTCTGTTCTTCTCCTTAGTGGCTGGATCTGTACTCAGCAGTCTTCTACTTATCCCAGGAACCTAACTAAGACCTGAGCATCTGCTGCAGAACATCTCATTTTCAGTATTACCCTGCATAATGGACACCTTTGTCTTCATGTTTAAGGGGAGGGAAACGGGGTGGAGAGATGGCTCAGCTGTTAAGAGGACTATAGCTCTTCCAGAGGTTCTGAGTTCAATCCTCAGCAAACACACAGTGGCTCATGACCATCTACAATGGATCTGATGCCCTCTTCTGGCACGCAGGTGTATATGCAGATAAGGTACGTGTGCATGTACAATAAATACAATGATTCTTAAAAAAATAGTTTCACACTTTAAAAAAAAAAAAGGAGGGAAACAGGACTGTGGAGACTAAGAAGTCTATCAAGACTGAGGATTCTTGGAATGTTCATGAAAACCAAGTATTCTTTATCCTAACAGCCCAAGCTTGCTGTTCGATATGCCAGCTCCTCCAAATGACATGGAAATATACTAGGATTCAATTAATGGGACCGAGCCAGGGACAATCTCAGGCTCTGTGACCATGGCATCCTCCTGACTGAAACAGTTCCATTCAAGAAAGATCTCGCTTTAAGGCTGTGAGAAGACTGTGGACTCTGGGTAGGAGAAAGAGGAGCCGGGCCTAGAATGGTTTACCACACTAGGGAGGGGGACAGAGAACTTCATATCGCTAGTGCTTGGTTTGATTGGTGGCCCAGTTGGTCTCAGCCTTTGTTCAGTGAATAAATAAATAAATCCATGGGTGAGGAACAGTGTGCTGTTTGATAATTTAGGTAAAAGGGGAAATGAAGGTGGACTGAGAGGCATCGGCACACTCAGACACAGTGTGATGAGATTACATCCAGCAGCCTTCTCTCGTTGTGTGAGACAGCTCTGCACATATTCGGAGTGGTTTGTGGGCACTCAGATAACTGATGCTGGTCAGAAAACAAATGGCTCTGACGTGAGGATTCAATACAGCTCTGTCCTCACTTAGAAGCACTTATGTGCACAGTGAGTAAGATTTGTGCCGGAGAGAAGCACTTTGTGCAAAGCAGGAAGCTGTAAGGAGGGTGAGGTCTTGAGTGCCCCTGAAAAGACATGTCTGAAGCATAGGAAAGCCCTGGAGGAGTCGTAAGATGTGAGCTGTAAGGAATAAGAGGTCATTCTACTCGACATCCCAGAAGAGCCCTCACAGTGTTTTCTTCTTTGATGGAAGCTCTCTCTGTGAGAAGGGCCTGTGTGAAAAATGGACTGTAAACAGTGACTTACTGAAGCACATCCTAGCAGAAGGAAGAGGGTTAGTGCTCAGCTTGGTGACAGCATCTGTGGGTTGTTTACCAGGCATGTTCTCCTTGGATCACCTCAAGATCCTATGTGATAAGATTTAATACATTTTCCATTGTGCAGAGTGTGGGATGAGAGTTTAGCTCCTGGTCTCACACGGTGTGTGACTTGAAACCACCATGTTCCGTCCTCTGTCCCTCCTCCCCATTTGCATTTATTACAGGTAGATGAGGGCGAAAACCAGACTGATAATTCCCAAGTTATATCTAATGGTGCAATAAAAAGTGTGGATGAAATAAAATGTGGCATAGACTGGCTTTAAAAACAGAGGACAAGCATAACCAATTACACGGGGGATACAGATGGCAATTTCCCCTCATCCCCTCAAAGCACCCACAGCTTTGCTAGTCAGAGGACTCTCCAGGGCAGGGAGCCCTCAGGTGAAAGGAGGACACATCCTCCCTGGGGCACAAGAGAAGATGCTCTTGGTGAACTCACCCCCCCCCCCAGGACCCCCCTCAGAGAGATGAGCTCCTTAGAGAGGTGAGCCCCTCAGAGAGAGGACCCCCCGCAGAGAGATGAGCCCCCCACAGAGAGATGAGCCCATGCAGAGAGATGAGCCCCCTCAGGGAGATGAGCTCCCATGGCTTTGGTTGGTGCAAACAGGGAAATTGGAGGGAAAACAGTGTGCTGTATCCACTCGAAGCACTTCCCAGTTTAGACATGTCTTTAGGGTGCATGTGCGATATTTGAGGACGATAACTTCTTCCTCAAACATGGAACTCTAAAGGCTAAAACACTGCTGTTTTATCTGATACCGTTCCCCAGTGTTCAGTATGTTCCTTAAAGAATGTCTCTTACAATGTCCTCACCTAGCCCAGGAGGACTGTGAGATCTAAGGAGACAAAGGGACTCTCTTGGGTCATTTTCAAGAGTGATCTCAGGACAGCTGCTGGGTCTGCTTGACTCCTGTCTCACATTTCCTCTTATCCCTTTTTGGGAACTTAAAAACATACTTCATGTGAACATAGAATTGAAGCGATCATCTTTGAAGATGCAAGTGCATCCCAGCATCCCTCCTTGGCCTCCCTTTTAGCTGTGTGTGTACACATGCCACAGTGCTGGTTCGGAGGTCAGAGGGCGGCATGTGGGGCTCATTTGGTTCTTTCCTTCTACTAGGGAGGTTCTGAGGATCACACTTAGGTCACCGGGCTCTGAGGAAAGTGCTTTCACCCGATCCCAGTGGCCCACTCTCCTCTTCTTTGATAGTGATATTTTGAGTTTTAAGTTACAATGGATCCCGATTTGGCTGAGGAGACCCTGAATTATTGGTCCTACTGCCCCCACCTCCCTCCCAATGCTGGGATCACAGGCATGTGTCACCACATCCTGTCCCCAATTTTTCCCCCGTGATGTTGATGTTACCATGTGATCTGAGCATCTGAATAGTGAGTGGTGTAACCAATGGCAGATGAGTAGAGGGATACAACCGATTCCTGATCATGGGATAACAGAGGGAGTGCCCCTCATTCCACCCCACTTCCCCACTAAGTCCCTGCAGCATTGATAGGACTGAGAGTCATGGAGAATCGGCAGATGAGTAGAGGGATACAACCGATTCCTGATCATGGGGTAACAGAGGGAGTGCCCCTCATTCCACCCCACTTCCCCACTAAGTCCCTGCAGCATTGATAGGACTGAGAGTCGTGGAGAATCACAAAGATGCTGCTTCATCTCTAGGACTGGGTGCGGGGAGGAGTTTTGTGAAAGTCTTTGGGTCTGATGCTTTGGGGTTTCTAACCCATGCCTAGTAAGGCCCTAATTAAAATCATTATTACAATGACTATGTCTTTACCTTTTAAAATTCCATTTTCAAGGCACTGAAAACCCTAGGGGACAAAAGTGTAAAAGACAGGAGATGTGAGGGATAGTCTCATGGGCCATGAGGATTCTTTCACTGTCACCTTCCTTTGCCGTTTGGCGTCTAAGGAGAGTGGGCACTGTGAACCCCATCCTTTGGATCCTTTTCTTTCTGTTTCTATTTGGATTGCTGACACCACGGGGCTCTGGAAGCAAGAGGAGAGGGATCTGGGTTTGTTATTCCCCATCTGTCTTCTATGAGGCTGTTACTCGGGCAGTGCTTCCCCAGCAGCCTGGGTCACATCTTCCACTACTGCAGCCACAGGTGACAGTGGCTGTCTGGAGCCAGCTCTGTCCTGTGCCTCACAGCCAGGAGGACAAGGTGCAGCCTGCATACTGCTTTTGGGGGTGATTCTGTAGACACTGACATTTCTCCTTAACCTGCCTGTTTTGTAAATAGCCCTTCCCTGAGGTATTCTTTGGCCTGTTTCTTCCTGGAGCCCTGAGAAACATAATTGAAAGTGTTTGGAAAGGCAGCAGAACCAGGGGACCCACGTTAGAGCCTTCTGGGAAGCAAAGCTGTATATCACCCTGCTTCTTAGAGAACGCAAGAGGCAGCCATTCCTACCGGGACAGATCTGAATGGTGAGAATGAAGGGAACAGAGGAACTTGCATGGGAGGGTCTGGGTAAGCCCACTTAGGACACTCTCAGATGGTTCTGATGACACCCTGTGCTCAGAAGGCAGCTTCCTCACCCCTTCTTCCTGAGGAAGCACCATGCTCTCTGCTCCTCCCACTCTGGGGAGGAGATGGAGACACAGGATACAGGGAGCAAACATCACAAGAGGATGCCTGAAAGGAATGCAACCGCAACCTTTCCGGTTCCGGTCTCCTGTCAAGGGTAGGGGGCTGACCTTCCCTGAAAGGGAAGATCCTTTCTCAGCCTCCGTGACAGCAGAGTGCACACTTCGGTAAATTTCTAGATGTCTGCAGAATCTGGAATAAGAGATGGAAACCAGTTGGAGCATATCAGTATTCTGGTCGGTTCATGTGATTCCTTGCACAAGAAGTGGGAGCAGATCAGAGCTGGGAGCCAGCTGAGACTAGGTCGGCCACTGATGTGTTTCTTGGTCTCCTCTGCCCCAATTCCACGCACGCTTGTGCCTCTTCCCTTTTCTCTATTTCTTAAAAGTATCGTGATTCTTCTTTTTAATTGCCAGCTTATCTTAGCATCCAGCAAGGTGACCTTGCACTATGGAGTTTTAAAAGAGATGTATAAAGAATTGAGCCATCCAAGGCTCACCAGGTCAAAGGGTTACCTTGTCTTGGCAGCAGGACTTTCACGGCTGTTCTCAATAACACAGAGATGTATGCAGAATGAGAATCCCCCTGAGCTCACACTTCAGAGACCACCACTGATTATCGCTTGCCGCTGGCATCAGTTCCTTTTTTTTTTTTTTTTTTTTTTTTTTGACCAGGTCTCATTATTTATTCTTAGCTGGCCTGGAATTCGCTAAGTAGCCCAGGATGTCCTTGATCTCCTATATTCGCCTATCTTTGCCTCCCAAGTGCTGAGATTATAGACACGCACCACCAATTCCAGCCCCCGTATTTCTGTTATTGTCAGCTCTGAATAGCAAACTTAGCTTATTATTTATTTATTTCTGTGATGCTGGGGATTGGCCCTGGTACCCCCACACATGTGAAATAAGCATCCAAGTAGCCCCTTAATTTGTTTTAATTTGTCATTGTGAGTAAAAGAATCAGTTTGCTTCCCTTATGAAACATAAAGGGTTCAGCACATAAAACACGTTCTTCTTTCTCCTTCTTCCACTTCGACAAAGTTGCAATTAATTTATTTTCAAGTAGTGTAGACCCTTAAAGTTTTAAATCTGTGACTCACCTTTCTGGTCCTCTCACTACAGGCACCCTAATATTATTGCTAAGTTTTGGATATCGTTTAATTGTATGTCGCTAACCCTCTGAGAACTTATGTGATTGGTACCCAGTTACCATGGTGATTGGCTCTGTGGAGCTTTACAAAGGACAGCATGGTGGGGCATTCTTAGGTGCGCTGGGAATCCTATTCTCAGGCAAACCCTGGGGTTTGTGAGACACAGTTGTAGAAAGATCCGTCTGGCTACCCATGTCTTCGTGATTCCTGGTTAGGTAAGGGGTCTCTCCTTCTCATGCACCCCTGTCATCCACCGTAAGACTTAGCCCAGAGCCTGGATGATGTTTGAATTTTTAGTTTCCAAAATTGTGATCAAAATTAAGATCTCTATTTCATTAAGGAGGCTGTGACAAGCAACACACATCTGACAAATAAAAACCACACTCAGAACATCTCTTTAGCAAATTAATTCACCAAATACACAAAAAGAACTTGCTATGGATTTAACTGTGTCCCTCGAGTAGTTGTATGTGGAAATCTCACTCCCCCTTATCCTAGACTATGACTTTTAGGGACGTGCAGGTCACATCCAATGAGAGCTGTACACAGGGTGGGATGAGAATAGGATCGGGTTATGGGAAGTGGATACAGTCCAATATATGCATGAAATTGTTATCATGTGACAGATGTTTCCTGAGGAGATGAAGCACACACATCTACTCATTCCAGGTAGGGACTATATGACAAAGCTAAGTATGGATACCACCAAAGCACCCAAGTCCAGTTTGGGGAGCCAATGAGTTTTGTTGGGGTTACCTACAACAGATATGGATGAAGGGTTACTTACAGGAGCAGAAAGGACTTAGACAGTTGCGTCACCATAGCCCACCCCAGCATGGGTGACAGCTTACAAAACCTGGGACCCTGGAATGCACAGCATGATCTGCAGGCAGCTCCACAGGCTGGAGAGTGTTCTTTCCAGGTGCCTCAGTTGGTCTGAGCCTGTTCCAGGCAGCTCAGGCTGACATCTGCTTCTGCTAGGCAGCTGGTTTGGTCTCAGAGTCTTCTTTGCTTCTTGGCTTGTCTGACAGGTGTTCTCAGCAATCTTTACTGTTTATATGTTCTTGAGGAGGGAGAGGCCTAGTGAATCTTATCAGTTTCAGGGTCTTCCTAAAGCTATTTTGAAACTTTTGTTTACTTATTTTCTTTTTAAAAAATATTTATTATTTTTTTTGGGGGGGTGGAAGTAAGATTTGAGACAGGGATTTAAGTTTTCTTTGTGTAGTCCTGGCTGTTCTAGAACTTGTTATATAGAGCACATTGTTCTTGAACTCACATAGATGCATTTACCTCTGTTTCCCAAGTGCTGGGATTAAAGGCTTGTGCTACTACAGTGGGCTATGTTCTTTCTTAATGAGCTGCCCTGAAGGACAGACTGTTTCAGTCTCTAAGAAAATAAAGCAATCATGGAAGAATGAAATAAGAAACACAGTGAAGAGAAGACATTAGGGCACGGAGACACAGAGGTTGGTCCGCAAGCCATGGAGAGAAGGCTCCTGAGGAACTAGTATGCACTTTTTGTACTCCTCCTAGAATGGCTAAATTATTCTAGGTTCCAATGCTGGCAAGGATTTGGAGAAATCTGAGTTTTAATACACTGCCAATTGGGAAAGTAATACAATTTAGCACCATGGAAAATACTTTGGAATTTTCTGGAAATTTAAATACGTACTTCTTATTCTACTCAATGTTCCATTGTGGCACATATCCTAGGAAATGGAAAACTATGTTCACTTAAAAATCTGTATAAACACACTGAACTCATCTTTATTTATAAAAGCTAGTCTGGAAACAATCCAAGTGCCCTGTCACTTGTGACCTGTGGAACAATGTGTGTGACCTTGTCATAGAAGCCTACTCTTTCACAGGAAAAAAAAAATCAATGAATTATTGGTACATGCTGCAGCTTGGATGAATCCTAAGGACATTATGCTGAGTGTGGGAGTCCATTCATGGAGCACTGGGAGTCCATTCATGGAGCACTGGGAGTCCATTCATGGAGCACTTGAAGCAGTGAGGCCTAAGGATGAGCCTGGTAGCTCGGCCAGTAAGGTATTTGTTTTGTAAGCATGAAAACCTGAGTTCAGATCCCCAGAATCTGTGTGTGATAGTTAATATTTAATGTCCATCAGATAGGACCTAGAGTCACTGAGAAGACAAGGGGTTGTCTGGATTATGTTAGTCTCTGGGAACGTTTGTGAGGGATATCTAGATTAGGTTAAGTGAAGTGGGAAGTCTACCCTGAATGTGGGTATCAATGTTCCATGGGCTGTGGTCCAGGACTGAGGAAACAGGACTCCAGATGAGCATGGAACACTCATTGCTCTCTGCTTCCTGACAAAGGGGTGATGTAAGCCTCAGTCTCATATTCTTGTTGCCAGGACTGCCTTGTCGGGATAGCCCTGGCCTTGAACTCTAAGCCAAAAGAGACCCTTCCTTCCTCAAATTGCTTGGATCGGATATTTTGTTGCAATAACAGGTAACTAATATACAGTGTGTGCAAAGCAGGGTGAGGTGGTGCAGGTCTGTAACCAGTGCTGCAAGACAAGAGTCAGGATGGGGATAGGATCCCAGGAAACTCAAGGGCTAGCCTTCCTGGCCTGTGTGGTGAATCCCAGGCTAACTGTTAAAGGTATCCCTCCAAAAGCTAGCGCTGGGACAACAAAAAGCTGGTGCAAACAAAAATGAAATTAATGGAAGGTCCTCAGGAAGAACAGGTATGCAGAAAATTGAGTCTTTCTTAGAACTTATTACTTAGATCATTAATGAACGTTATTAGTAAGCGTGAGACAGAGGATTTGAGAAAAAAAATATTAAAGAGAAAAACAGAGAAATTCTAGAAGCTGAAAAACTGTAATAGAATCACTAGGCATTTATGTTCAGCTTCAGAAATAAGGGACTGGTATGAATAAGAAGAGATTGTGATTATACAGTTAATGACAAGCCTTGGTACCTTTCTGCAGGCAAAAGGAAGCATTTTTAGGCATTCTGATGTTCTTCTATTCTATACAGAATTGTAATAAAGATAAGAATCATATTGAAACAAGGGTTTATGACAGAGACAAAGAAGAAAATATTTTGGCTCAGCAAGCTGTCTGCCTTCCTAAACAGACTTGTCAGACCAAAACTTTTCTGATATTGTAGAAAAAAAAAAGAACAAACCACCTTTGCTTAAGCAAGGGCTGCACAATATTTCAAAGAAAAAGTTCAGTGGTCTTATGCCAAATATAAAAGAAATAGAGAGGAAGGAAAAGAAGAATTAAACAGGGGTCAGAGAGATAGAACGTTTGCAAAAAACCAAGCTTGATATAACAGGTAGTAGGAAATAACTTTTGGTCTATTAATTCTGTGTCAAACTGAAACACAATCAAATTCAAATACAGTCACCCTGTTTAGTATTTCTGTAACCACAAGGCTTTATGACACTAGTCTTAGAAGGAAGAAGATATTGAGTTAAAAGGAAATTGATTTTACTATAATGTTAATTTTTAGTTCTCATAAAGTTGCTGATTGCTTGTTTTGTTCCTCGTTCAATATCCTTATGTAATCAAGGAAGACTTTAGAAGTAAATATATTTTAAAAAGCTGTGTAATCAATGGATAAAGTTTCAGAGGAAACGATTTTATGTATAAATAAAGCCTGTGAGAGACACAGGTTGTCAGAGTAGGCCAAGTCATACCCAAATGTGCTTCCTTTTTGTTCCGTCTCTCATGAAATGAAACTGAATGGTGTCAGTGTCTGATTCTTCCCCTGCTGCTCTTACATCCTCCCATTCCAAGCCCTGCCCTCCTCCTGGGCTGGTCCCAGGTATGTACACATGCACGTGGCTACAGTTAAACCAGAATACAACTTTATAAAACGACAGACAGCTGCAGTTCGTAGATGGACCACTCACATGGATATCAGTCACCACTAAGGAGGACACTGGTTTTCTGGACAGATGTTAACCACACACCTAGGCAGGAAGAAAATGTCACAGGAACTTATGGTAATTAAGCAACATTTAAATTTTTATTTTTCCTCCCCAAAATGTAGAGCTTTTGGAAGGGAATACATAGAAATGTACAGAGAGAGCATAGTGTGGCCAAGCCTTGTCTCTTTCTCCTACTGTCTTCTTCAGAGCCTCGAAAACTGATGTGCTGTGTTCTGTTACAAGTGTAACAAGCTGTTACAAAGGGCTTAACTTGGATGTCCAGGAGGTGTAAGGTGGTATAGCTCAGAGGCAGAGTTCTCAGTTTGTTACACCGCAAAGGAAAAAAGTGTCTATTCTGAGTATACAAAGACCTTTGGTGACTTCTCAAATACAAGGTTTCTGTTAGGTTGTTATCAATTTAAGCCAATGTTTAGAGTTTAGGGTTACTCAGGGAATGAAATGTTAAACTTACTCTGAGGCTGAAGCTCTTTCCTCTGTTCTCAAAAAGACTGTACCAGGGAAGTGGGGCATTCTGCTTGCTTCCTACTGCTTACTTCTCAAAGCCCCTCAATTTTGTTTTTATCATCTCATCTGTAGCCCGTGGAACAGCAGGGATGGAGATGTCCTTGGAAGCAGGGTTGGGAGGAAAGGATGCTGACTTTGGCTTGGTGAGTGCAGGGCTGATGGCTCTGTCTGATGCGACATTCTTTTGGAGTTGACTTTTACTTTAGTTTTTTTTTTTTTTTTTTTTGCAAATCTATGCCAATACCTGTCTGTTCAGAGCCAATATGGATGTTGCAGCCTAGGATCCTTGTTGCAGCTAAGACCGAGTATCTGGCAGAGGTCCAGGATAGTAAAGATGTGTGTGTGTGTGTGTGTGTGTGTATGTGTGTGTAAGTGTTGATAGCAATTCTCTGAAGAATCTTAAGATTTATTA
This sequence comes from Grammomys surdaster, assembly GCF_004785775.1. Classification (NCBI taxonomy): domain Eukaryota; kingdom Metazoa; phylum Chordata; class Mammalia; order Rodentia; family Muridae; genus Grammomys; species Grammomys surdaster. The sequence goes on along the minus strand of NW_021618397.1, from coordinate 28,277 downwards.
TTATTACTATAAACAAAATGTCACAATGAGTTCTCCCTTCTCCCATTTTATTGTGTCTAGACTGTTTATCTTCCCACACCTGCCACAAAAAATTAATATGGTGGTCAAAATTGTAGAGTCATCAATTCAGATTCCAAGCATCCCAGGAAATTGTCCCAAATTTACCCTGCTCAACTGCATGGTTGTAACTCTAGTTTATAAACAAGATACTCTCCTCTTTTGACATATCTGTATTTTATCCTGAATGCATTCAGAGTCAGTTGTATCTGTATGAGAGATTTGTGTAAGAAGGCCTCTTCTATACTGCTGGGAACTCCTGATATTAGGGGCAACAATCACATGTATTTTTATGACTAAAACTGTCACTGTAATATTAGTGTCTGACATGCACCATCTCCACGTACAGAAAGAACATGTCACAGCAGTATCTCCAAATGCCAGGCATCTGTCAGTCAGGTATAAAGAATATGTGCTCATTTTGATTATAGTTATGGTAGAGAGGGTGAATTTCTAGGTTTTTTGTAATCAATATAGTTCTTATATTTAGGCCATGGTTACAATAAAGTCAAATCTCACAGCCTTGTTCAGAAAGCAGGTCCCACATTTCTTATGGAATAGGATCAGACCAGTGACATTTTGGAATTCCATCACCTGCTTTGTTTCCGTGGATAGACAGGAGCTCTAAGGCAGCCATGATTGAATCAGATTAAAAAAAAATAGAGTCTCGCTGTTCTTCTTCATTTAGAACTCACAGCATCTACATCCTCAGGTACTTCAAGACTTCTGGCTGCTAGGGTCAGCTGGCTGGGGACATGGGGTTCTTCTGCTGAACCACAGGTTCCTGAGACTGTGTAATGTATGTAGTGTGGTGTCTGGGCCTCACACCTGTCTTTGTAAATTGTGTATGAGTCTTACCCTATTATCAGCATGGTGAGCATTGTCATTGGATAGGTGTAAGACATTTTTGTTGAAGGTGTTGTCTCATGAAGATGTTTCACAGGAAACCATGGGGCTCCTTTGTCTTTACATTCAGGTACAGAACAATCACAGGCAAGAGGGTCATGGTTTTGGACCTGGGCTATTTCCATGACAACAAAAGTTGCAAAGAAACAGCAAGAATGCTTCAGAGGAAGTTAGAATGAGACTTTTATTAATGTCAAGAAGGATGGAAACACAATACTTTCTGATTAATGCTTTTACTCAGGAGAGGTAGAAAAACTAAGTCAATAGACAGCTGTTAAAGATGTTGGTGGACCACTGAGGCATGTCAAGTCACAAGGCTGAGGGGAGAGTGGACAGCAGTCAAGAGCAGTAGGGCAATGTTCACTCCAAAGCCACCTCTGAGGTCCAGGCGGAAGCTCTTCATCACGGCTCCGCTTTGCTGCTTGACATCTCCGCTGTGTTTTCAGCTGTCTCAGGAGTGTCCTGCAGCGCCCTCTGGAGAACCATTTTGAGGGTCTGGTGCTTCAACTGTTGCCTGAAGGAGCCCACGAAGAAGTAAATGATGGGGTTGGCACAGCTGTTGACAGCAGTCAGGACGAGTGATGCCAGATACAGACCATAAGTAAATACACCATAATGAATCTTAACCCAGATTAACAGGAACCAGTGGATGCCAAAGGGCAACCCACAGAGGAGAAAAACCAAAATGGTCAGCATGATGGTCATGTACAATCTGGTAAGCTTCATCCGCCCAGCACCACAGAACAACCTGGCCAGCAGAGCCAGGCTGGACAGAAAAAGGACCACAAACAAAAACATCAGGCATGCGGCAGTAAAGAAGTTCGATGCCAGACACCGGTTGTCATTTTCATATTTGGTATCTAAGAAGCCACATAAATACCTATTCACAATGCTGATCAACAGTGACAGGACCCAGATCGCAGTGCACATGACAGTTGAGGTGTGCTTTGGGCGGCGGCAGCGATACCAGATAGGGCATAGGACAGATAGGCAGCGCTCCGTGCTGATGGCACTGAGCATGCTCAGGCCTGCGATGTAGGGAACCATCATGACGGTGTTAAAGCAAGGGAGAAGGATAATGTTGGGGTAGGAAAACTTGAGAAGAAGCAGCGTGGAATCTATCATGTGACAGAGGAGGAAAAGGAAGTCAGCCAGGGCCAAGTTTAGGATGTAGACTGAGAAGGCATTCCTGCGCAAGCGGAAGCCCAGGAGCCAGAACACAATGGCGTTTCCTGTCAGTCCAACAAGTCCGGAGATGATGATGATCAAGTTTGGGATCAGGGTCCTGCTGTTGAAACTTCCAGGTATGGTTTTGTCCATTGGATTTGTTGTCGTGACTGCCACTGGCGAGGCTGAGGTGTTTAGGGCCAGAAACCCTGCACCGGTGCTTCTGGAAGACAAAAAAGACATGAGGCTTTCCGTATGGGCACACCTTTTGTTAAAGACATAGCCTATTAACACATATTTGTTGGGGACAAGCAAAAGAAACTAATTCTAAGAACTACCATTTCAGTTTCAGACTCCTTTTAATCATAGAGAGAAACTAAATTCAAGGTCCCAGGCCCTGGGGAAGCTGAGGACTTCTCAACAGCTGAACAGCTTCTGTTGCAAGGAAGCAGTTGTCTGAGTCCAGACATCTCAAGGACATCTTCTCCATCTTTCTGGCAGGGCCAAACTAAGTTCATGTTCCCAGGCCCAAGGACCAACCTCTAACCTGATAGGTGAAAACTCCCTTCCTCAACCCCTTATGTCAAAACATGATTGGACAATGCTGCAGACCATTACGCTCTCCTATCATTAAGGTCTCATTCCTTAAGTAAGCTGTACAACATTCCTTCAGGGTCTTAGTGCAGCTCTTGGGTCTGGTCTGTGGCCCCGATGGACTGTAATGGATTGTAATCAGCTTGATTACAATACATTTTTGTCATCTGCATTGACATGGTATTTGAGTTATATTGGATTTATGTTGGATTTAAGCAGACCCCACAGCATATTAACTGTATAAGATGATGAGTTTTATTATGAGAATTTCAGACGTTTATAATATACTTTTTTTATGGCCATTAATTAATTGTAAGGCTTAGCTTGCCTGTTAGGAATAACAGTTTTTGTATTTCAGGGGAGGTGGTATAGACTGGCAGAGGGCAGGCAACTTATGAAGAACCCCAAAGCTCTGGAACTCACCCCCTCACCTTTGAGCAATCCTTTAGAATCATCACCACGGTCTATTGATTATATGTGGATGGGAGAAAAGCCAGAGAAGAAATATCCAAACTAGGTTCGAGATGGCAGTCAATACTGTAGATTAAGAAACCACCCAGCTTAAACAAAGTACAGAAAGAGTGATGAGAAGAAGTTAGTGACATGGAAGGGAATAGTAGTTGTCTGGGAAGAAAAAAATCAGTCTGTAAGCTTTTTCTTTTTCTTGTTCTTCTTCTTCTTGTTCTTGTTCTTCTTCTTCTTGTTCTTCTTGTTCTTGTTGTTCTTCTTCTTCTCCTCCTCTTTCTTTCTTTCTTTCTTTCTTTCTTTCTTTCTTTCTTTCTTTCTTTCTTT
>NW_021618397.1:24108-24751 GCF_004785775.1 Grammomys surdaster | reverse complement strand
TTTCTTTCTTTCTTTCTTTCTTTCTTTCTTTCTTTCTTTCTTTCTTTTTTACCTCACAAAAGTGACCCTGAGTTCAGGAATACACAGAGAACTTCAGGCCAAAGGAGGATGCAGACTGGCATCCAGGAATGAATGCACGGCTTCCTCCTCATGCTTTCTAAGAGACACCAGACACTATGGTCCCAATGGACTAGAACAGGAAGTACGTGGAAACCCAGTCAATCTTTTACTTCCAACCAGGGAGCTTAGAAATGTGCAAAGCTAATTTCAGGGTCTGAGGTAATTATCTGTTATATTGAACCAGTAACTTCAAAAGGAACAAGTTATATTTAGTTTGTTGACTAGCATACTTTGGTTTGTAGAAATCTCATTTAACATGGCTGAAAAAAAACTAAGACTTAATCAGACAAAGAATCATCTTCTGATTGTGCCATGTGAGCCATTTTAATACTCATCCCTGATCTCTTGCAGTGCTGCTCAAGGCTCTGTCTCCTCACATCACTACAAGACCCTACTATGATGCCCTTCACCACTACACGCCCTCCCCATGATGTCTGCATCACTACACGCTCTTCCCATGATGCCTGCATCACTACACACTCTTCCCATGATACCTGCATCACTACACACTCTTCCCATGATG
>NW_021618397.1:0-24098 GCF_004785775.1 Grammomys surdaster | reverse complement strand
ATCACTACACACTCTCCCCATGATGCCTGCATCACTACACACTCTTCCCATGATGCCTGCATCACTACACACTCCTTCCATGGTGGTAATCATCACAACACACTCTCGTTGTGAGGCTCTCCAACACTTCACACATTAACATGACTCTCTACCCCTCTACACAATCCCACCATGATGCGTGCATCACTACACACTCTTAACATGATGCTATAGATAACTACACTCTTCAACACTATACACACCAACATGGCGCTGAAAATCACTACTGAATTCCACCATGGTGCTCTACATCACATGGGGCACCACAATTAACTAGTTCGATACTCAGGGACTGCTCAGCCCACAGTGTGTGTGGCCCTTCTACATCGTCATTAGTCAAGAAAATGCCTACAGACTTGCCTGCCACCCAATCTGATGGAGACATTTTCTCAATTCTCTCTTGGTTTGTTTAGGTTTGCATTGAGTTGACAAAAAACCAAACTAAACTAAATGAAACCAAGCCTAATGAAACCTAACCTAACCTAACCTAACCTAACCTAACCTAACCTAACCAAACCAACCAAACAAGAAACATTAAGGCAATAAATAGAAATATTCCTGAGGGCATTTCAAGATTCTTTGGCCAGACTCTATCCATTGCATGTTCAAGGGTGTAAACTAGTACACTAATTTGAAAGACTTTCCTGTGAGACAAATTGGGCCCCAGGAAATTCTTAAATCAGTGGAAACACTTTCTCAGATTCATTTGCTGAGGTTCTCAGAGGCTGTTGAAGTCATGACCCTTGGGAGTCCAGATACTGCTTGAGTTGGTATTAGATATAGCCACTGTTCTTGTAGTGCATCCAGAATACAAAAGTTACTGGATCGTGGAATTTTTCATTGAAATTCCAAAGGAAAGCTAGAAAGTCTGGCAGTGTGTAGCAGGGTGGTGTTCTTTACAGGGAATCCCCCAAGAATGATATGTGAACCTTCCAGGTAAACACTAAACTGCAATGGCAATCCCAGGATGTTGGAGATGCCACAGATAAAGAATTCTGCAGAGGAAAGGCACAGATACCAAGAGGAACCAGCTTCAGAGAGAGCCACAAACAGTAAGACTCTAGGAGCTTAGCTGTCCAAGCCTGTTGGCGCTTAGATCATGATACTATATGCCCTAGATATTGGACGTGGAGCCACAGTGTGCTTCCTGCTGGGTTTTGTTTTTGCTGTGATTAGGATCCTTTCTCTGGATTCCTCCATTTATCCACATTGGGATAGTGAAGTTTACTCTGTGTCACAGTTTGATGGGATTATATAATTTTTATAGGTGTTCATGGCTGAAAGTGCATCTTGAGTCTCAAGAGAGTCTAAATTTATAATGTTGGATCTGCTAAAATTTTGGGGACTTTTGCAGTTGGACTGGGTAGAGGACTGGGCGTATTTTTCGTTGTGAGAGAGACAGAAGCCATCCGAGGATCAGCAGTAAAACATTGTGGCTTAAAGTGATGTTTTGGGGTTAGGAAGGGGTAGACTTTGTTACAGTCAGTCTTGACTGTAAATTTGATTAGGTTAAGAGACACGTGAGAGATCCATGAAGCATATCTCTCGATATGTATGTAAGGTCACCTCCAGAGATGAGCTGATGAGAATGGACACAATAAATATATTAAACCATTGGTGGACTCCATATGATGGTTCTGTTGCTGGGAGTTGGGGCCTACTTGGATAAAATAGGTCAGTGGCAGTGTGTTCCTTGGGGTCACAGCTTTCTCTAGCAGCCTCTCTGTATGTTCCACCTTGCTTATTACACACCAACATTTGAAGTACCCCTGTCATATGAGTTCCACCAGCATGATGTTCATTCTGATCACAGTATGACCAGAAACAGAGCCAAGCAACCTCCGGCTGAATCCTTTGAAATTATGAGCCAAAATTGATACATCTTCCACTTAGAATGTTACCTCAGGTACTAGTCACAGCTTTGAAAAGAAACTAATGTAGCCAAGATGATTTTGTCTTTTCACTTGTGCATTGGGTTTAGAAAATTTAACAGAAAAGTTTTAGTTCTTGGTTATTTTCAGTGTTGATTCCTAGGTTAGTTACTTTTATCTCTGCTGTGACAGAAGCACTTGAGAAAAGCAGTTCAAACACAGAAGTGTTTATTTGAGCTCTTGGTTTTAGGGGATGCCATGGCCAGGAAGGAGTGGTGTTGGGAGCATGAGGTGGCTTGTTACAGGGTCTTAAGTCAGGAAGAAGAGAGAGGAGGGCTCTATTCTTTCTTTTCTGTTAGTCCAGCCTCAGATCTCATTCAAACAACTGGTGATGTTACCCGCATTCAGGGTGAGTCTTCCCTCCATATTTAAACCGCTCTGGAGGTGTTCTCACAGACACGCCCACAGATGCATCTCCCAGGAAGTTCAGTCAAATTGCCACTGAGGAGCAGCAACTTCCACGATCTATGTTGTTTTAATAGCTGGGCTCTATAGTTTGTGTTTTTGTAAGTCTTATATGGTTAATAACAGCCTGTTATTTTAGTTTAAAGAACTCCCCTTTAGCAGTTCCTGTAAAGTTAGCCAAGAGGTCATGGACTATGTTTGTCTTATTTATCCAGAGAAGTTTTCTGTTTCCACATCACTTATGAGTGACAGATATGCTTGGCATGGTATTCTTGCTCGCCAATTATTTTTTTACTACAGTAGTTTAAATGTTTTATGTTGTATTCCGGCCTGTAGAGTTTATGCCAAGAAGTTCACTGATGGTTTTATTGGGATTTCTTTATTTACAATGCCTTTAAAAAACCTCTGAATTTTTTTCTTTGTTGATGGGTTTATCATCGTGTTTTGGCAATCCCTTCCTTGTGTTGAAATCACTGGAGACTTTTGTACTTTCTGTACATTGATATTTCCTATTTTCCTGAGCAGAGGACTTTTTACTCATCATTTATTTAATATGCTTTCTGGCACTTTTCGGGGGGAGGAGATTGGCCATGAGCTCATCTTTCTATCTCAGTCTCCCAAAGTGTGATTGTACTATGTGTCACCACACCTTGTCTTCTATCTTTTAAAAAATTATTTTAAATTCTGTATATACATGTGTGTCTATGTGGAGTATATGCACATGCGTGTAGTGTCTCATTGCGGCCAGGACAGTGTGTTGGATCACCTGACTCTGGAGTTACAGTCATTTTTTCAGCTGCTTGACTTGAGTCCTCTGCCAGAACAGTGTGCACTCTTAACAGCTGAGCACTCTCTCCTGCTGTGCATTCAGTAGGTATCTTGATAACTCGTAATTCCCTACACCCTAGTAAAGATGCCACTGAGTTTTTCAGATGTTTTTGGGTAGTATGGATATTTAGGCACGTGCCTTAACACTGAGCTGGATCCAATCCCTAGCACAGACATTTAAACAACACGGATTCTTCTAATCTAGGTTGCCTTTCTACTTTTCAAATGTCCTTTCCAATTTACTTAATCAGACCTTCAGCTTTAAAGAGCTTCCATCCACGGTTGAATACTTTTCTTGGCATTTTTGGATGATATGGCGGAGGACTGGCTGCTCTTGTCTTTTCTGCATAGTCCAACATATAGCGATACTTTTGGTTCATCTGTTGATTTTGTACTTTGCTGAGTTCGTTTATTAATTCTAGTGGCCTTTGGTAGACTTAGAGCTGTTGACATAAGACATTGTCATCTGAAAAAGTCAGGACTAGACTACGTTACTCTTAATAGTTAATATTTAAAATCTTTTATCTTGCCTGAACTCACCAATAAGGACTTCTAGTAGGTGTGTCCCTGTGGGCTATAAGACCCTCATCCTAGATGCCTGGAAGCCAGTATTCTGCTAGGAGCCTTTAGATGCAGATGTAGAACTCTCAGCTCCTCCTGCACCATGCCTGCCTGGATGCTGCCATGCTCCTGCCTTGATGATAATGGACTGAACCTCTGAACCTGTAAGCCAGCCCCAGTGTTGCCTTGGTCATGGTGTCTATTCACAGCAGGAAAACCCTAACTAAGACAAGGACTATGTTGAATAATATAGTAAGAGCATGCTTGACTTTTCGTGTTTTATTTGATATCTTAGAAAAAAGCCTTTCAGCTTTTCCTATGACATCAGCTGTGCCTCAGTGAGTGTGGTGTTTATTATATTGAGACATGCTCCTTTTGGACATATCCATTCAGTTTCATTTTTGTTATTTTGAAAGGAATGAATTTTAAGAAATGCCATTTTCGCATTGATTTGGATGGTTGTACTTGAGGTTGGGTTTTTGTGTGTACCTGTGGCAATGTGTGTGTGTGTGTGTGTATGTATGTATGTATGTATGTATGTATGTGTGTATGCATGGGGGTAGGGCAGAGATTGATGTCCATTGTTGTTTTTCTCAATTGCTTGATAACTTAGTTTTTTTTTTTTTTTAAAGGAAAGCAATCTTCTTTATTGTACACAGTACAGAATATAACGCAGCTTGGCAGGATGTACACAGCCCTGTTCAGGGGGAAGTAGTTCAAATCGACTGGCAGGCTAAAGCCTTTCTGCACTGTACACTTTCCACACTCTGGAAAAGAAGCAAATGCATGAAAGAAGCCCCACACCTTGACAGGGTCGGCTCTGTGGGAGGTACATGAGTCCATGTGGGAATGCAAAGTGGCGCTACTGTCCGGCGTCCCTCGATGGCACAGGCTGTGCCATTACAACAGGGGAGGGGCAGCTCAAGCTACAGAGAATTCTTTTCAACCCCCCCAAAACAGCATAGATTCATTAAATAAAACTAAAACAACCCCCCCAAAACAGTATGAGAGGAAAAACAAACAAACAAACAAACAAACCAAAAAAGAACCCCAAAATCTATACAGCATTTACAACAAATAAATCTTTAGCCAGCTGGGGTAAAATAGGCATCTATGTATGGACCGTGTGTCGATTAGAAAGCTATAAATATGCTTATCAAAGAGTCCTTTCATTAGAACACAATGCTAATTGAGGCCCAAGCTTCAGGCTTGATGCCTCTGTGGGCTCATGAGCTTTCAAGAGGAAAACCTTAGATCCTCATAGTTCTAAAGAGGACCCTCATCCCCACGAGCCTCTTCACAAGTCACGAGAAGGCTGTGGAGTGCCTCACTTGTGGGACAGCAAAGAATGTCCCACCTCAGTCAGCTGTGTCCACTTGTGAGGAACACAACGTGTGGAGTGTCAAGGACAGCAAACTCCTGCCAACTAGGCATCAGGCAGCAAGGCATTGCTGCTTCCTGCTGACTTTCCCACCACTCCAAACCCAGTTACCCAACTTTTACAGCTTTAGTTTGGTTGTTCAGAAAATTCCCAATATAATACTGCAATCGGAATAAAAAAAAAAGTAGCAGGACCAGAACTCTAGCTAGCACTGTTTTACCTGTAAGTGACAGGTAAGTCTCAGACCCCAGGGAACCATTGTGCAGGGTTGAAAGTCCAAAACTGAAAGAAAAAGGAAAGCAAGGTAGATGCCTGGGTTTCTACCAGGTGACCAGTTGTTAACGGACATGACATGTATGGAGTATGTACATCTGCTTCCCAGAGAAGGAGAGTTAGTGAGCACGGCGAGCTGTACACGTGAAACTGCAAGCTGTGTCCAGGCTGCCTTGCACACTTCAAAAATGTACAAATCAGGTTAACCGTCTCAACAAGTTGTTTGGTGCAGAAAGCACCAAACAGACTTCTAAATGGTGAAGGAGAAGCCCCAGCAAAGCCTCTCTCAGCCTGCAGTCTTCTGATGTGGGCACCACCCCACCTGAGGGATGCACTGCAGGTACCAAAAAGGGTTTTGTTTTTTGTTTTTTTTCTTTAAATACCAAAACTACAAAAATCAGTTTATATAAACTGTTTTCCCCCCAAAACAACCACCAAAAGCAAAATGTTCCCCCCCAAATCAAAGCAAAACAAAATACTGTCATGTTCATCATGTTTCTAAAATAAGCCACCTGCGCTCAGCCATGTGACTGGGAGGAAGGGGACTTGGTTCACTTATGGTGACCGCTCTGCTGAAAGGTCCAAGAGGAGAAGAGGTCTGAGAACCATGGAGTGAGTAACAGCTCTCTTGGCCTCCCTAGTTCTGGACTACAGGGGAAAGATTCCAGAATGAGCTACAAGAGTTTTGCAAATTTCAAGCCGCAATAGTCTGAGCCTCCCCAACCCAGCCTTATGGGTGTGCCTATGGGTGTGCAGTTTCTTTCCAAAGAATTGTGCAAGTCAAAGCCTCCTGTGGGAAGGCTTTAGTAGTCTGTGATCAATGAAGATTGTCATACACTCGGTCCCCTTTCATGGGCGCTAACCTGAACACACTGCTATACTGCTCTGCACATACTGGCCATGATGGCAAGGAGGATCTACTTCCATGTCTCCCCAGGAATTGAATCAGAATCGCCAGTCATGTGGTGTTTTTTTTTTTTGCCTCTCCCTGTTCCCACTCCCTAGCCAAGGTATTTGTCTTTAAGGGTGTCAAATCCAGAGACAGCGTGGGTTTTCCTGATAATACTCAAAGGGCAAGCTTTAGGAACAGCCAAGAACACAAACAAAACCACTGCCCTTGTTTGCCTGAATGAGGACTGCTGGCTCTAGGGTTTGGCTATTCAGCCACTGAGAAACTTAGTAAGCGAAGCCTTCAGCATAGGGGAGGCTGCTGCAGCGATCCATGACCAGGAGGTAAGCAGGGTTGTCTTCAAAGTGAGTCAGTGGCAGGGTGTCCTCCTCATTGAGGGGGCATTCTGACTCTGCCTTCAGGAACGGGCGCTGATTGTCCGGGAAGGCCATGGAGAAAAGTGCATCCGGGTCTCAGACAAATTTGTAGACGTACCGTTCCCCAGCCAACTTCTGCATGATGCCTTTTTCATAGTAATAGCGGAGAGAACGGCTCAGCTTGTCATAGTTCATGGCTGGTCGATTCTTCTGAATACCCCAACGCCAAGCAACCTCTTCGATGAGTTTAAACTCCATGCCTCGGCCAGTCCGGGTGATGAAGTGGGCGTTGGCTGGGTCATCCAGAAGGGTGACGAGGATCTCGAGCCGTAGCTGCAGAGATCCCCGCCTCTGATAAGGGGGTCCCTCTCGGTACATGGTGGGCTCTTGCTTGACTTTGCCTTCCAGTCTTTCGGGCACCACACAAGTGTCATCAAAGTATAGTCTGGGGTCCTTTTCATATGGGAATCCTTCATGGTTGCTGGAGAAATACCCGCCTCTCATGTAGGATGACTGGCAGTTAGGCACTTCTGAGTCAGCACAGTAATCTCGGGGCTCCTGCTTGATTCCCATGGGTGACTGGAACCCATGTGCTGGGGGACCAGGCATCCCAGGGACCCCATGTTCATAGAGTGGGTCATGGTATTCCTGCTTGAATCCCTGAAGGGGTGGCGGAGCTGCGGGGACAATGGGCTCTGACATCTGCCGGTGATAGCTGGGGTGATTATCTCCAGGAACTCCTGACTGAGGAGGGAAGGGATGGCTGGGCTCAGACAGCTGTCGCTGAAATCTCTGTTCTGATGGATATTGGCTTTCAGGCATCATCTTTGGCATTTGCAGGGGCTGATGTGGTGGTCGGGGAACCGCAAATGTTTGTTGCTGTGATCCAGGTTCTGGAAGTGAGTGAGGGGTTGGGGCAGGACCCACCCCTTGAACTGGGCCGGCTCCAGGGGCAAGAGTTGAGGTGGGCAGAGTTGCCTGAGGTGGGGGAAATAGGGAATTCTGATGGGTGGGTGACAAACGAGTGGCAGGCGGGGTTAATGGCTTGAACCCAGAGGGAGGCTTCCTCTTGTAGGCACAATAGTTGTAGAGGCACTTTTCTCCATACTTAGCACCAAGAGCCTGCTCGTGGCTACAGGATGACAATTCCGATCACTTAGTTTTAAGGCAGAGCATCTCACTGAGCCTACAGCTCACTAATTTACTCAGACTAATTGGCCCGTAAACCCCCAAGGACCCTTCTGTCTCTGCTTTCTTCACTGGTATGTGCCATGCCTGGCTTTTATGTGAGATACCAGGTATTTGAATTCTGGGCCTCATGCTTGTGCAGAAAGCACTTTACCAACAGAATAATCTTCCCAGAACTTCCATCCCTTTATTTTGTTCATTAGCAAAGGTCATGATCTCTTATTTTCTAGTGCTGAGGACTGAAGCTGAGGCTTGTGTGTGCTAAATACACATACTACCCTCAGGCCTCCTTGAAATCTTTTGAGCATGTGGGCAAGCATACAATCTGCGTATTAAAGCTATGGGTTATCAATTTAGTGCTCACAGTCTGACTTTGTGCACCCAGGTTTGTGGTGATCTTGCTGTTGGGTGTGTTGCTACTATTACACCACTAGAGAGCGCTCCAGGCCCAGATTTGTCCTAGGTTTACAGGTGGCGTTAAAAGGCACTAGAGGACAACCGAAAAGGGAAGTTTGCCTTTGATGTGAATGACAGGAAGTGCAGGCTGACAGGAGCCTGATATAGCTGTCTCCTTAGAGGTCTGCAAGAATCTTCTGACATATACAGAGGTGGATGCTCACAGCTAACCATTGAACTGATCATGGGGTTGCCAACGGAGGAGTTAGAGAGAAGACTGAAGGAGCTTAAAGGGTTTGCGGCCCCATGGGGAGAGCAACAATACCAACCAACCAGAGCTCCCAGGGTCTAAACCGCCAGCCTGGGAGCACTTAGGGAGGGAGCCATGGCTCCAGCTGTGTATGTAGGGGAGTATGGCCTTGTCAGGCATAGGTGGGAGACATCTATCTGACTCTGGCCAGCACCAGAGTCTCACACTGTCTTAAGTCAGTGGCTGGGACTTTAGTCTGAGGTTGGGAGTTGGATGGTGGGATATGCTGAAGTCAGCTACACCAGAGAGCTAATGGATGAAGGAACCTGCATTATCTCTGGGGTCCACCAAAGCCTGGACTAAGGCTGCTGCTGCTGCTGCAAGTGAAACCCAAATCTGACAGTCTCTGTGGCATGCCAGGGCGGGGTTAGAGAATCAAGTATGAAAACGCTGGCCGGTGGATGAGGTGTTTTAGCTCTGTCTAGTGTTGGATCTCACTGTAGTGGGTCTGATATTCTGATAAGGCTAAGACATATGTTGAGTTTCCTGCCTTATCTCCCAGTGGGTGTAGCCTTCAGTCATGACGAGGTGGAGCAGAGATGGGGGAGACAGCCATTAGTCCTGGGGTAGTGCAGTTCTAGAGCTCAGTGCTTGGCCACTTGCTTAGGGGAAGGGGATGTGTGGTTCTGACTGGCACTAGGTGTCATAATAAAACACCTAATACAAGATTTTAAAATCTAAGGTCTGGATTTAGTTTACTTTTTTGAAGTACCAGGGATCTTCTTATACTATGCAGAGTGTGGGGAGAGATAATATTGGCAACTTTTCCCTTTCTGCTTCTAAGGTGTCTTTAAAAATGACTAAAACCAGGTATTCTAGTCTCATGCCTAGTTCTCTCAGCTCCCGTGAAGATGCTGTGGTGAATGAATAGGTGTTCCACATTGAGGACTGATGGGGGAAGATATAGAATTATCTGGGACCTTCCTGCATGTCCACTGATCGACTGCAAGGCTGCCAGGAGAAGCCAGTCTTATGGAGAGGCAGGCAGAATAACTCTACACAGTAGACCAAAACAAGGAAAACCCCAGGACACTGAACTTTAGATTTACAGAAGGAACGATAGACCCTAACATAGAATGATAAACAAAGGCATAGGAGGTGGGACACAATTCTCTCCACCTGAGTAGAGCTGCAATCAAAAGAGAAAAGTTCCATAAACTGTTTCTCTGCAAAAGCAAGGTTTGAGACTGCATCTGTACCCCGGTGGGGGTGCCGCCGCCTTTGATCCCAACACTCAGGAGGCAGAGGAACTCTGTGAGTTCCAGGCCAACGTGGTCTACAGAGTGAGTTCCAGGACAATTACGATTACACAGAGAAACCCTGTCTCAGAGAGAGAGAGAGAGAGAGAGAGAGAGAGAGAGAGAGAGAGAGAGAGAGAGAGAGAGCCGGGGGTTCTCTGCATCTCAGAAGTATGTACTGGGGAAAGGGTCCCCAGCATTTCTTAGCTTGCTCATTATTGCCAAGGAGGTGGATTATTATTAGGAGAGGTTGGAAAGTCATCCCTTTTGGCTTGGGAGACAACATCAAACATTTTTGTATAGCCACACCCAAAATGTACCTTGCACCTCCATTGGATGTGAATGTCTAGTCTGAGAAGCAATGTGGATCTAGGAAGTTGATTGTTATCTTGGTCCTGGATCTACTTGGGCAGAAAGTGCTAATTGCTAAAGAGGTAATAAAGCCAAGCACAAAGGGGCAGCTACAGCCTAAATTCTGGAGTTCAAGTTTCAGGGTACAAATGCAAGGGATATGGAAAGTAAGGTGGTGTGATATAGTAAAGAACCCATAAGTCCTCAATAATGGAACATAACTATGCCAAAATGGCTGAAATGCCAGATAAATAATTCAAAAGCCTAGTGTTAAAGACTATGAACAACCTCAAGGCATATTTGAACAAACTGAGGAGGCAGAGGCAGGTGGATCTCTGTTAGTTCAAACCCAGCTTGGTCTTCAAAGCAAGTTCTAGGTCAGCCAGGGCTACACAGTGAGACCCTGTCTTAACAAAACAAAACTAAAGCTGCAGCAGCAGCAACAACAGCAACAACAACAACAACAACAACAACAAGAACAGCAACACTGCCAGGCAGTGGTGGCACACGCCTTTAATCCCAGCACTTGGGAGGCAGAGGCAGGCGGATTTCTGAGTTCAAGGCCAGCCTGGTCTCCCGAGTGAGTTCCAGGACAGCCAGGGCTACACAGAGAAATCCTGTCTCCAGACAACTTTTGAGAGGTCTTGGCCACAGTTAAGAGATCAAACCCAAGAATCCAAGAGTTTAACCTACTTACAAAGGGAAACACATCAAAATTACACCTGGAATTCTAAAATGCACATGATCTTACAGCCACGCACTTGATAAAAAGAAACTCAGGAAGTGCTGGATGTCACTCATGTCAACCAAGATTGCTATTTGTGACAATATTATTCATTGAAAGTGACAGAGTGGTAAATACTCTTTAACCCACAGACAGGTACAACTAAGCAATCCATGGCCACCAAGTGAACACCACGGACTCCAAAACGATCCTACACATACAAGGAAGAAAGATAGTTGCCAACAACAGAGCCCAGAAGGAAAGGATTTCACAAGAGGAATAGATGAACAGTTGGAAGTTAGTAAGAGGAACACACTAAGTAAACCAGAAAGCTTGAAAGATGAATGAGAGAGAGAGAGAGAGAGAGAGAGAGAGAGAGAGAGAGAGAGAGAAAGAGACAACATTAAAATCAACCAGTAAAACAATGACGTCAAATTACAGGCTTCAGAATATACCCCTCAATAATAATCCAATATTAAACAGTCTTAACTCTCCTTTAGCAAGACACGGAATGGCAAGATAGAACAGCTGGTTGACTACAGGAAGCATTCTTCAGTGCAAACACATATAGTCTAAGAGTGAAAGGATAAAGACAAAGGGCCAAGAAAATGAAGGAAAGGAGGCCGGAGCATCCATACTCATCTCCAACAGAGGAGACACAAGTCAAAACTAGTCAGTAGAGGAGTAGTTGGTAAGAGGGAGGAGATCAGCAGGATTTGGGGGGGGGATGAGGGAATGTAAGGGAGGTGAATTTGATACAAATACAATATGTACATTATGAAAATGACACAGTAAAACCCATTATGTATTGTTGATATATTAATAAAAACCTGAAAAAAAGAGAATATAAGGATTGAAAATATATACGCATTAAATGTTGGCACACCTAATTTGTAAAGCAAATAACTGGATATAAAATGATTGATAGGTCCAGGAAGAAAACTGGTGGCTGACCTCAGTACCCCACTCTCACCAGTAAACACATTATTCTGATAAAGTACTAACAAATAAACTTTAGAGTTCACTATACCGTAGATCAAAGAGACTTTACATCTAGAGACTATTCCAGGTGATAGCTGTGGAATACACTTTCTTCTCAACAGACAATGGAGATCTCTCTAAGAGAGATCACAATTTAGGTGACCCATGAAATCTCAGTGGTATGATTGCTTAAGCAGGACCTCATAATGACAATATCAGTTGACATACCAATGTGGATGGGGAAATCTCACAAGATGCAACTCTCAGTGACGAGCTACAGGTAATCAATGGCTCTTAAAAGGGAAGAATCAGTTTTCTTCAGGGATAAGTCCCTTTGCAGATTATCCAGTCCCGAGTCATCAGTTCTAAACACATATCCAATCATGCAATACTAAATGATTTCAGTATGTTGTACGTGTGTGTGTGTTTGTGTGTGCATGCATGCATACATGCATACATACATACATGTGCATTACAATAGTAATTAAAGAAAAGGTTATGGATTGCATGGAGGAAGACATGGGAGGAGTTGGAGTGGGGAGAGGAGGGGTAGAAATGACGTAAATATAGTACTCATGTATTAAATTCTCAAAAATTTAAATAACCACTTACAAATAAATAACATTTAAAATAAATTAAAATGATTTCTTTTTATCTTACAAGATCATAGTAGAATAAATCATAATAGAATTGATCAAGAAACCAATAGCAAAGAAACTATGAAAACTTAAAAAAACTTTTCTTAGGAATATATATATATATACATATATATATATATATATATATATATATCCACATATGATGTATGTATATATAGGATATATGTATGTATATATAGGATATGTATATCCTATACACATAGATAAATACGTTCATAAAATAACAATTAAGGAAAAAAGAGAAGGTGGGGAGGGGTAGGTGGGAGGGTTTGGAGAGAGAAAAAAAAGGAAGAAATGTAATTACATCATAATCTCAAATATAAAAATATTATCAAAAAATAAATAACAAAACTTTCTATTTTGAAAAAGATCCTAGAATCACGTGAAAATCAAAACAGAACTTAACGTAATTTTACATACAGCGAAGACAGTGTTAAGTGGTAGTTTGTAGCTTGGAGTGTTTTTGTTAAAAAAAAAAATCAGAGCAAATTAAAACAACTTAAGGATGTACTTCCAAAATCTTAGAAAACCAAGAACAAGACAAGCCCTAGTTGATAGACAGAGGCAATAAAGGTCAGGGCAAAGGTCAATGAAGTGGACACTAAAGGAACAATATACTGAACCAATAAAATGAACTGGTTCTCTGAGAGGCTAAAGCAGCATTAGTACCAGCAGTTAAACAAACCTAAAGTGACAGAGATAAGACCAAATAAAATTAGAGATTAAAGGGGGGGCATTGTGATAGAGGATTACTAGGGAATATTTTGAAGAGTTGTTATCTAGTAAATTGGAAAAATCTAGAAGAAATGGATACATTTCCAGGCAGTATTAAAAAATGTAGTAGTTTTCTTACATATCAATAGGAAATGTCTTAGTTAGGGTTTTACTGCTGTGAACAGACACCATGACCAAGGCAACTCTTATTAGGACATTTAATTGGGACTGGCTTACAGATTCAGTCCAGTATCATCAAGGCAAGAGCCTGGAAGCATCCTAATCTTCATCTGAAGGCCTCTAGGAGAATACTGGCCTCCAGACAGCTAAGATGAGGGTCTTAAAACCCACACCCATAGTGGCACACTCCCTCCAACAAGGCTACACCTCCTAATAGTACCACCCCTTGGGCCAAGCGTATACAAACCATCACAGGAAATATATATTGAAAAAATCAGGGTAATAGTCATAGTCAGTATCCCAGGAAATTCCTAGGAGTAAGTATAACCAGTGTCAGAAAGAACAAAACAGTGAAATAGTAAGGCTCAGAGGAAAGAAATTGAAGAACACAGTTAAAGCGTTGGAAGACCCATATCTGTCTATTGTCTCTATCAGTAATGTGAAAATGGATTCAGAGGCGTCTCCACAAAAGTCCAATTACATTCTTGCACAAATAGAAATAAAAACCCTAAAATTCATACAGAAGGACAAAAGGCCACAAAAGACCACAGCAATCCTGAGCAAGAACAGTGCTGGAAGCATCACAATGTCTGGTTTCCAATCATAATACTGTCCTGTACCAATGACCCAAGAGGGATACCAGCACAAGAAATGGAAAATGGAGACCAGTGTCATAGATTAGAGGATGCAGCTTTAAGACCACACAGCTACTTCTATCTGACCCTCAACAAAGGTAAGATAGCCTCTTCAGGAAACAATGCTATTAAACAGGAAATGCACAGGTAGAAGATTGAAACTCCCACCCCATCTCTCATGCTGCACAAGATCAATTAAAATGATCAGCCCAGAGCAAAATGAGCAATAAACAACAGATGCTGGTGAGGACACAATGAAAACGGATCCCTTGACTACTGGAGGGAATGCAAGTTACTGCAGCCAGTAAGGTAGTCAGTATGGCTATTGTTCAAGAAGTAGAGCTAAAATTGCCATAGGCTTCATGTAGGCTGCTTTTGGGTGTATAGCTCAAGAAATCAAAGTCAGTATACAATAGAGACAATTATACTATTGTAGTTATAACTATATTATATATATAATATATATTATAGTTATAGCTATATTATAACTATTATAGTTTATTGTGGTCTTATTCACAATAGTCAAATTATTGAATCAACTTATATGCACATAAAAGAATGTATGGATAAAGGAAACACACACACACACACACACACATATAACACACACGGGCACAAACACATGACAGTTTTATTCAGCTATGAAGAAAATAATGAGGGGCTGGTGATATGGCCCAGATCAAGAGCTTGGGTTCAGTGGGTAGTGCACTTGTGTAAACATGAGGAGTGGAGTTCAGAGCTCCAGAACCTACTTCTAAGCTGAGTAGCTACGTCAGCCCCCTATAATCCAAGCACTTGGGAGGCAGAAACAAGCTATGTTGTCTAATTTTATGTCAACTTGATACAAGCTAGAGCTATCTGCAAGGAGGGAACCTCAAAAATCTATAAGATCCAGTTGTAGGGCATTTTCTTAATTAATGACTGACTAATGGGGGTGGGCCTGGCTCATTGCTGTCGCACCATCCCTGGGCTGGTGGCCCTGGGTTCCACAAGAAAGCAGGCTGAGCAATCCATGAGAAGCCAGGCAGTAAGTAGCATCCCTCTGTGACCTTTGCGTCAGCTCCTGCCTCCAGGTCTCTGACCTGCTTGAGTCCCTGCCCCGCTGTTTCTGATGATGAACTCTTATATGGAACTGTGGAACTGTGAGCAAAATAAACCATTTCCTACCCCAGGTGTCCTTCCCCATCCAAGTTGCCTTTGGTCATGGTTTCCTCACAGAAATAGTCACCATAACTAAGACACAGGGGTTCCCCACAGCGAGCTGGCAAGCCAGGCTAGCTGGAATTGACTAGCTCTGGGTTTAGCGAGAGACTCCGACTCAATAAAGTGTGTGTGTGGGGGAGTGTGACCAAGGAAGATAGCTTATTTCTACTTTTAACCTATACACACAAGTGTGTGACCAATGAAATTATTTCAGATTGAGGAAGATTGGGGGCTTTGGAGAACTGAAAAAAAAAACCCTACATGAAAGTACAATTTGGGATTCTTCAGAAGATGGTGGAGAAGAGCAAGAGGAGGGAGGAGAGAGAGGGAGGGAGGTGACGGTATGAATCCTATCCAGGTACTGCGATTACATCTGAAACGTCATTAGCAAAATCAATTATTTTGTATGGTTAATATATCCTGATGAAAAAGATAGCTGTTCAAATTTGTGTCTTAATGAGGAGATGGTTGCTTATTCAGCTGCTATGTTTCTCCCATACCCTAATTAATTTCTCGTCTTCATATCCTTGAACTTTACTGACCGTTTTAAGAAGAATTAGGTTGGTCTGGATTTCCTATCATTTCTCTTCCTCTTTTAAAATCAGTGCTGCTGTAGCTTTGTTAGTGTCTTCCAGAGAACTCACAATTTCTCGAGCTATGTCTTTTTTTCCTGATGGTTGAGCATTTGTGGGGACAGACACTGCTTTTTCTTTGGCAGGGACAGACTTCCTCCGCCCCTCAGTGTCTAATCTTTGATGCTGAATGGGCTGCTGGCTCTGAGCTGTCAGAGCATGTTTTCTGTTTCTCTAGATAGCCGGGCAATTCCTTTTGCTCTGAATTTGTGTGGGGTAGCTGACTGGGCTCTGTTGTTTGGCAAGACCACTGGAGGATGTGCGCTGAAGTTGCCTCAGGTCTGTGGAACACTGTGTGCATTCTCTGAGCATAAGGTTCTGTGATTTGAGTTCATCTGTTGAGCAGGTTAGCAGCAAAAGCTTTGGTGGTAAGGAGATCAGGACGGAGTTTCACGAATATTAGCTAGCAGCTTCTAACTACTCACTGTCCAGCCTAAGTGCACCAAACTCATTAAAAGGGAGTTGCACGATTCTCATCTTTTCCTCTCATGGTTCTCATGGCAACTTGAATATGCTGCCCCAGTATGGAGTTATGTGGATACAAGCACACAAAAGATATAACAATAGATTCGGTAATAAATTCTATATAGACTCTTACCTTTCCCCCATTCTTCTTGCTGGATGCAGCAAGCTGGCTTGCTTAGAAGGAAAGATACAGTCACTGCAGGATATTTCTTTGCTCTGGAGAAGTGCATTTAAAAGCTGGAAGGAAGTAAAGTTTATCAATACCCCAGACAGCCTTGTGGTTTCCTGCTCAGAGTCCTATTGGCAAATGGGACTGTAGGGTCTGTTTCGTCATGCTCCTCCTGAGGCATTTCTCAATCTCTGGTTTTGCTATGCTTTTATCTCTCAGCTTGCATTCAGTCACAACCCCACTGTGTCCTCCTTCCTGTAAGTGATTGTTGTCTTGGAGCTTTCTGCCACCTGGACAATAATGCCAAGCAAAGTGAGCAGTGTCCTCAAGCACTTAGTAGGGATGGAGCAAAGTCTCTAGTTGTTGCTCCATACTCCCCATGGCCTGGCTTCTCCTTTTCTCTGCTAAAGCAGTGATGTTGGCACGTTTCCAGTTTCTCCCAAATAACACAGAAACACATTAAATGAAAGGCGAATGTTTTTCAAAACATTGTTCTTTGGAAGCAATTTCTTGTTAAACTATTTGTTCCTAAATATCTTAATAGCTGAGCTTATGATTTTGATCAGCAAGCATTCATTTTTATTTTAGAATTTATCTCTGTTAACAATTATATAATCTAACTCCATGAGATGTAAAAATGTTATATGTATACTAGACATACTGAGGAGTGACTAAAAGATCTGTCTATCTATCTATCTATCTATCTATCTATCTATCTATCTATCTATCTATCTATCATTAGCTATCTGAGATGAGATTTCATGTATTTCAAGATGGCCTCAAGCTTGCTATATACCAGTTGATAAGACACTGTCAACATTCAAATACAAAAAGATTTAGAGTGTACTTTTGTGTGATTTAGCTTAAAAATGAATTGTTTACCCCTTTCAATTTGGGGTTGCTCAATAGGTCTTTGCATGGCAGGAAACACTTTAGGGAAAGCTATGTAACTAACAAAATCACAAACACCTAAGTTTTGCAATGAGCTGAGCTACCCATGATGCTGCATCATGACCCCCTCCCTCTGCTTGAACTTACAGCGTTGTTATAGAATTTCCTGATATCTGGTGGGTGTCACAAAGGAGCAACTTCTTCTATTACATTTGGACACACACTGCCTAGTTTCTGTCAACTTGACATAAACCGAGACGTATCTGGGAAGGGGGAATATTAACTAAGCATTTGCCTTCATCAGATTGTCCTGTGGGCGTGTTGATGGGAAATGTTCTTAATGAATAATAATAAAGCATGAAGGCCTAGCTCATGGTGGATAGTACCAACCGTGGACAGGTGGGTTTGGGTTGCATAATAGAGCAAGCTGAGCACGCCATGGAGAACAAGCCAGGAAGTAGTTTTCCTCCATGGTCTTCCCTTCAGTTCCTGACACCAGGTACTTGTCTTGTTTTCCCTTGTGATGGACTATAATCTATAAGCAAAATAATCCCTTGCCTCCCCAAGTTGGTTTTGGTCAATGTTTTATCATTGTAGTAGACAAGCAAATTAGGTCAGAAACATAGAATACAGAATCACCAGAGTTCTGGACTGGGGAGAGCTTTGAAGCCAAGGAAACTGAATTTGTGGCATTGACTATATACCAATAAAAAAGAGCCATGAATATATTTGGTTGGAAAATTTGAAAACTGGAAGATATAATTTCATAACTATTTTTGAAAAACCTTATTTTTATTTTTACCTATGTGTGAGTGTGTGCGTGTATGTGCTTGTGTCTGTGTATGTGCACATGTGTGCAGGCCCCTGCGGAGGCCAGACCAGGGCACTGGGTTCCCTGAAGCTGGAGTTATAGGAGGTTGTGAGCTGCCTGATGTGGATACTAGGAACCAAATTCTTTGGATGAGCACTAAGCAGTCTTAGCCACAGAACCATTTCTTCAGATCCTCATAGCTATTTTTGAAAACTATGTTCTGAGTATTCACAGTCTACTTGCTAACCTCTGCAAAGGTTTATACGTAGACCACTGTCTTCAGAGATGCTGCGTTGTTTTAGCATGTCACAGTGGTCCCTTCTGTATCCATGAATTCTTTGTGAGATGAATAACCACTAATACCAAGTAGTCTTGATCTCTTGACACTGCTTTTTACCAATTTGATAAACACAACTGTGGAAGTGTTGGTTGTTTTAAAATCCACTCCTCAAGAGGGCTGACTATTTAGACTGAGCAAGAGTCATAGAAAATTGGTATAAAGTCTTGAAATGTTTATGGTCTCCAACCATGCAATACATTTGTGAACTATTAATAAATGGTTTCCAGGATATGCTTTATTTTGAAATAAACACAGAGACTACAAGATTACAATAATTGAGATTGGCCTTAAATATTTGTAGGGTTCACATTAATCTGGGTGAAAACAAAATAGATTTCAGTTTTCAAGGGTAAAGACTGGTTTTCTAACCTACAAACAAATGACCTCTGAGTCAGGGACAAATGTCTCCACAGAGCTTATGCAAAGTCCCCTGGGCTACTCGTACACCAGGCATGGAGCCATCCTCATGCCTGAAGATGTATTCTCAAGATTCGTTGATAAAATGAGATCCCAGAACTCATTCACTCAGAAAAAAGCTATCTATCTGCAGCAACTGCTAATCACAAGATGAAGTATGACTTCTCTGAGAACAGAGTCTGAGAGGAAAATAAAGAATGGTAGTTTCTACGGTCATGTTTACAACGACTACAAACAGAACTTTGTGGTTTGGTAAGGGACTTTTCATTTCAGTGAAAGTCAAAAGTGCTGAATAAGAAGTGATTTAGAAAGCATAACATAGCGTTCTTCTTTTGTATGGATGGAGCAAAGCATCCTACTTTAGACTAATACTTTCTCAAACAAAATCATGAGAAGCCAGAATAAAATAAATCCATGTAGAGGGATCCTGAGTCACCTCACTCCATGATGCTGAGAGAAGAGCAGACAGCTGTCAAGTGTGGCAGGACAGCACCCACTTCAAAGCCATATCTGATGCTCTGGCTAAGCTCTTCATTGCTGCCACGCTCTGTGGTCTGACAGCCCCAGAAGCCCCCGAGGAAGGCTTCCTCCATGTTCCTCATCCTCAAGAATGTCCAGCAGAACCCTTTGGGGAGGCAGCTTGAAGGTTTGCTGATTCAGCTACTATTTTAAGTGCCAGTAAAATAAGTTATGATGTCTATACAGTGGTTATCAGGACAGGACAAACAATACAATGAGCTTACAGAGGAATGAGTTCTAATAAGTTTGAACCTACAACCTAAGAAGCCTTGGTGCAATTTCGTGAGCTGCAAGACAGGAATATGAGGACAGGATGGTCACATGGATCCTGGTCAGTTCAGGATCTACAGAAAACCATCACAAGTAAGAATGCTAGCAACGTGCTGATGCAGAAATAAAGTGCTTCAAGACCTGCATAAGTCTGCACCAGTCAACACTCCAGGAGAGGAAAGGGAAGGCAACCCACCCCTAGTTGAAGAACTACAGGCAGTCAATGCTGCTGAATTGTGGGGGTAGGCTTTCCACGGGGGCAAGATCCCAATAGATTTTTGCACATGTCTAAGTGGTCAGTCTTATATTTATACTTTTTGGATTCAGTAGGTTATATATGTATAAAAAATAATAAAAATGTGTAGTTTCTGTCCTATTCTATTGCTGTGAAGAGACACCATGACCCAGGTAACTCTTAGGAGACATCTAATGGGGGAGGGGGCTTGATTACAGTTTTAGAGGGTTAGTCCGTGATTATCTTAAAGCAGATAGGCATGGTGCTGGAGAAATAGCTGTGACTTTTGCAATCCTGATCTGCAGGCAGGGAACAGGCAGAGAAAGGGGGGAGACAGAGAGGCAGAGACAGAAAGATACATAGAGAAAGATAGACAGACACACACAGAGACAGAGACACACAGAGAAAGAGAGATAAAAAGACAGAGAGACAGAGACACACAGAAAAAAAGAGATAAAGAGACAAAGACAGACAGATACATACTGAGACAGAGACACACAGAGAGACAGAGATATGAGACAGAGAGACAGAGACAGACAGAAACAGAAAGACACACAGAGACAGAGACATTCAGACAGACAGAGACACACACAGACAGAGACACACATAGAGAGAGAGACATGCAGATAGACAGACAGACACACACATCCTTGTAGGCTTTTGAAACATCAAAATCCATACCCAAGTGACACACTTCTTCCAAAAGGGCCACACCTCCTATCTTTTCTCAAATAGTCCCTCTCTCTGTTGACTAAGCATTAAAATATATGAGTCTGTGGTGGTCATTCTCATTTAAACCATCACATATAGCAGAAGGTCACATAGAGTAGAGATGGGGAATGTGTGGGGGACACAGAATGAGTTGGAGTAGTGGAGGGAGCTGTTTATTCATGACAGTACTTTACACTCATATATGAAACTCTGAACCTTGCCATTGCAAAGAAATGCAGTCCTTAATACCAAGCAAAATCATAACACTCAGATAGGAAGCCATAATAGTTACCATACAAGACGTTCAGCAACAGGGATGTGGGACAGAGCACGTCGGGTGATGTGTATCTAGCTAGTACTGGATGGAATGAGACATGAATGGTGGTGAGCATGGGTGTGGGAACGGAGAGGTGATAAAGAAGTTGAAAAGTTTCTTCAGGAAAGTTGTGCTTTCAAATCACAAGGCTAAGAAGGGAACCCTGGCCAGAGGTAGGATGCAGGTGGAGAAGGCATTTCTGAGTATTCAGAAGCGCCACAGCCAGAACACAATTGCACTTCCTGGTAGCCCACCCCAGGCAGTGATGCTCAGCAAACCCAAATCTGTGTTATTATTTCTGCAGATTCAGTGACTACTTGGTATCATTTTAAATTTTAATTAGTCATGTGCTTTTGTCATTGTCCCCATCTTACCTGTAGGAAAGTAGAGATGCAAGGGAGTTCAGAAGTTGTTCTAGGCTGTCTTGGGGTTTTACTGCTGTGAACCGACACCATGACCAAGGTAATTTTCCTAAGGATAACATTTAATTGGGGCTGGCTTACAGGTTCAGAGGTTCAATCCATTATCATCAAGACAGGAACATGGCATCATCCAGGCAGGCATGGTGCAGGAGGAGCTGAGAATCCTACATCTTCATTTGAAGGCTGCTAGCAGAATGCTGGCTTCCAGGCAGCTAGGGTGATGGTCTTAAAACCCACACCCACAGTGACACATCTACTCCAACAGGGCCACACCTTCTAATAGTGCCACTCCCTGGACTGAGTATATACAAACCATCACACAGGCCTCACCTTAAAAATGGTATAGTCTGGATCTATGAATCTGCATCAGGGTCTGAATCCTTCATCATTCCAGCAGCCGCACTGTCAGGGCAGTGTCCACTACACAGGGCACAGCAGAGACAGGTGATGAGATCTTTACATGCACTGATTCTGAAATCACAGTTCACACTTTGTAGAAGAGAGTAGGTCAATTTGGAATCCATCAAGAACATTAGTGCAAGAAATAGGAACTGAGTGCTTGGGTGGAGAACAGAGGCAGACTCCAGGGCCTGGGATGGCTTCCTATCTCTGAAAAAGCCCTGCTCAGTCCAGACTGTCTGGGCCTCAGTAGGACAGAAGGAAGTGAGTGAAAGGTGACAAGAACCTTGCTGTATCAAGACTGATTGCATGCATCTATCATGTGCTCCCCTGGTTTCTGCAACCCTGCTTAGCTTGAGGAAGATGTGGAGGAAAAGCCACAACTTCTGTTATTGCCTTGCAGGGAGCACTGGTCCTTTGCTTTGAGCTACTTTTGTTAGAAATTGTTCTCATTACCATGACCATATACCTGACAAAAAGCAACTGTGAGTAGAAAGATCTTTTTTTCTTTTGGCTCACAGTTTGTAAGAGTAGGGTTCATCATGGCATGGATCATGGGATTACCTGTGTTTTCTTCAAGCCAGTGCGTCATGTGTGTCATGCAACACTAAGAGAAGTCATGCACAAACATGATTCCACATCAGAAAGTCCCTGTGACACCTTACCTTTAAGGCACAATATTAAGATTTCTTCTGGGTCTTCCCTGGCTGTATAAAGAGTGGTGTGAACTGAAGGTCTTCCCTGGCTGTATAATGAGTGGTGTGAACTGGAGTTACCAGAGGAATGCTGCACCTGTGGTGGAGTCCATGAGGCTGACGGCTTAGAACTGTGATTGTGGGAAGTAGAAATGTTGCAGGTCTAGGCTAGAGCCAAACTGTGTTGGGTTACATTTATCTTTCTGAAATATTAACCATTCATCGTGGTTCTCTGTCCTTGACTTAACTTCCTTAACATTAGGTCTTAACACCCTAATAGGCCATGCACATCCACCAACCTAGAGGCTAAGAATGCTGTCAGAGATCACCTGAGGCCTATAGCAGTGATTTCCTGCCTGGATGTAACCTGCCTAACTGAGGTTTCCATTGATGTGCTTAAAATTTATTTATGGCTTTTCCTCCTGTAATTCTGTTACTGTAGACATCTCATGAAGCTGTTTCTAGATTGGAACATGGTATTGGGGCGATTGGAACCTGTGCGCGTGAGCCTCATAAGTGGCTGAGAATTAGTTCTCTCACATTCCTTTGAGGTGAGAATGGTGTTTTGTGTGAATGATGGAAGAAGCTGTCTTTATCCAGACTTGTTACTAGATGCTATATGACTCCTATGTATTCTCTTGGTAATTTCTCTTCTTAAAATAGTTTGCTGTACTTGTGGCTTCAGCCGCACATGTAGCAGAGGATGGCCTTGTTGGGCCTTAATGGGAGGAGAGGCCCTTGGTCTTGTGAAGGCTCGATACCCCAGTGTGGGGAGGTGGGAGTGGGTAGGTGGGTGAGCACCCTCATAGAAGCAGGGGAGGGGGGATGGGATAGGGAGTTTTCAGAGGGGAAACAGGGAAAGGGGATAACATTTGAAATGTAAATAAATAGAATATCCAAAGAAAAGTTTGTTGTTGAAAGGGCTTATGCCAGGGCCTAAATATCTATAAATTGCCTTCCAATGGGACAGGCATGAAGGATCCCCGAATTTAAGGATCACACTCACTTTCTGGGGGTCCATGTAAAAACTGAAGGAATTTTCTGCCATTAGCAAATGCAGTACTTAGTAAATCCTGCCCCTCTGTAACTCACAAGGTGAGATGAAAATAAGAATAAATGTCGTGTAAAGTAAGGTACAAAGTAAGTATGAACAGGGAGGCAAATGTCCTTGGATCTTGTATTTCCTCTCTTGTAGCTGGAATTTGCTCTCTTGGGCTGTCTACCTCCCTGTTCCTTGGTTTCTGATTTGGTCATCAGGCTAGTTTTCTAGTCAGCTTCTTTGTGTTGTGATAAAGCACTGATCAAAAGCAACCTGGGCAGGAAAAGGTTTATTTCGCTTTATAGGTTGGGTCTCTCTTCAATGAAGCCAGAGAAGGAGCCCAAGTAGGGTCCCAGAGGCAGGAATGGAGGCAGAAACCAAGAGATGGGTGTTGCTCACTGGCTTGCTCGCTGTAGTTTGCTGTGCTGGCTTTCTCATACACCCCGGACTGCCTGCCCAGGGGTGGCACCACCCACAATGGGCATGGATCTTGCACATCATTAA
>NW_021618396.1:142705-159109 GCF_004785775.1 Grammomys surdaster | reverse complement strand
AGAGTTCCTCAGAATACCACTGGCCTGGGAAGGGCAGGGTGCAGAGTTTTCGCATGACATGTATTTGTGACATCTGCCACATGCTTTGCCTCTGATTTCTCATACCATCTTTTGAAGAATAATCTTCCTTTCCACCTTGATCACATGAAAACTGGGCTGGTATTACCCGAACTTACAGTAAGCAGCAAGATCAAGTTCTAATCTCAGACTCAACTATATTATATTCTATTATATTGTATCATATTATATTATATTGTATTATATTACATTATATTATTATATTATATTGTATTATATTATATAGTATAGTATAGTATAGTATAGTATATAGTATAGTATAGCAAGGATATATTCATGAACACTAACACTCTCTACCAAACACACACTTTTGTGTTCATTCATCACTGTATGTTGCCATCATTGATACTATCAAGCTTGCTTGTTATTTATTTCACAGTACTGGGGATCGAACATAAGGCCTTGTGAGGCTAGCCCCCTCCTCACTTTTTTTATTTCGTTCTGAGATGAGGTCTCACTGCGTTAATTGCCTAAGCTAGATTTGAACTCACTCTGTAGCCTAGGCAAGCCCTGAATCCCTGATCCTCCTATCTTAGTCTCCTGGAGTAGCTGGAGTTAAAGACCACCAAATTTGGTCCCAAGGGTTTTATTTGAAACCCAAACTTGGTAGCCATTTTAGCAAAAAGACAAAAAATAAACCCAACATTTAGCAGCTTAACAACTGGAGAGACAAATGGCATCATTTGGGTGCAACAAGAACAAGCAATGGCATGCATTCACCCCTTTCTGAAAGCAGCATCCCTACCGCTCTTTTTGGTACCTGTTACCCAATACCACTGACCCATCACATAGGCACTGAAAGGTTCAGCATGCCATTCAGCACTGGCAGCTCTTTATGGAGCAACACCTCAAGTGGTGCTCATATTTGTAAATGGCAGGGCTGACTTACTGAGGCTTTTCACGTGCCCTCTCCAGTCTGCAGTCTAGGTGGATTTCTCCAAACACCCTGTGAGATGTAAGCCAACTCCTTGTAAGAGAACACTGAGCAGAGAAGTGGTGTGAGTAGCTGAGGGCCACACAAATGGCAAGTGGTAAAGCTGGAAGGGAGCTTTGAGATCATGCCCATCACCAGGGGCTTTAAAAGCTCAACCTGGGTGCAGCACTTAGAGCCTCATACCTCTGTTTTCATATCCCTTTAGCTGGGAGCCAGATGGACTGATGGTCTCCATTGAGGACAGGTGACAGTAACAGCTTGGAAGCACAAAGGACTCCTCAAGATGGAAATCCCTACTTTCTTTCTTTTACCAAATTTTCTGCTCCTAGAGACTGAGCCATAAATGGTGCACGTCCTGGTGGCTAGTGGAGATTGTCACAGTAGATTGACTAAGTGGATTTATAAAATACCATTGGCTGGCAAGCTCCAGAAATAGATCCCAACACGCTTCAATTCACATGTTTATGCACAGCCTCAGGCCTCTGGTTCCACTGCCCTATTCCTCTCCTTTTACACGTCCTGCTGATGGTACGCCACTTCCGTTCACAGCATCCCCTTGGGTGCCAATTTCTGATCATGTAGAAATTCCTACCACGTCAGACTACTGCTCATTTGAAGGAAAAGATCTTAAATTCTGTAGTGTTCTCCCTTTTTTAACTGGGTCTTGTACTTACACAGAGCAAGCTGACACCTACAGCCAACATTCCAACAAGGGAGCACAGCCACCTGGAAGAAAAAGAGCTATTGTGACACAGTATCTGCAGAGAGTTGGCTACTACCTGCCACCTTGGCCAGTGCTAAATACTCTAATTTAAGTAACCCCTTAGATTCAGGAAGGAACTGCATCTCTACAGGACAGATTGAATCCCTTTCTGTCTGGGCCCTTTCCTTGGGAAAGATGCTGTAGTGACAGCTAAGCTGATGAGATTTCCCTGCTCTCTCTGCAACAATGCCCCCCCCTCCTTCTCACATCCAAATTTTAAGGTACACTATCCCTTTAGGCAGAGGGTAATTTCATATTGCCATCCATAACATACGAGTTCAGGGTGAACTCATAGCTCTTCTCATGGCAGTGTTGGGAGTACTACGCTGAGACATATGCTTGTATCCCTTAGGACTGAAGGCTGCTGCTTCCAAAGGCACTTAGACTATGCTCTTGATCTGGATTATTGGTGTTTGCCAGTTCAGGTTGCTTCTTTTTTTGTAGATTTCATTTATTATTATTAATGTGCATGAGAGAAGGAGTGTTGAGAGGGGTTATGTGAGAGGGGGCACACCACAGCATGCGTGTAGAGGTCAGAGGACAACTCTGTGTAGTCAGTTCTCTCTATCCGCCTCTATGTGGGTTCTGGAGATTAAACTCCAGACTTTTGTGGCAAGAGCCTTTATCCACTGATCCATCTCTCCAGCCCAGTTCAAACTCTACCTACTCATAACATTTGTGGTCTTACAGAACCTCCTCAAAAGCCACATGAAAATATACAATTCTTCTTCATCTCTATCTCCTATAACAGCTGTTTCAGATGCATTTTTAAAGCTCTGTACTGAGTTAAAGATAAAATTAAAACCAAAGCCATTTCATCATTGCAGTAGGGGAGAGCATCTAAATTCATACTTTTGACCTCTCTGAACTCCAATCCCTTGTGCATTTCTGATGCTCCTGCCTAGAATTCCCTAGAGTTTCATGGAATAGAGTTTGACAACAATTGTTCCAAAGTACATACTGATTTTCTTGTTTTGGTTGTTTTATATTAGCTATTGGCATGACATTATCTCTTTAACTGTAAAGGAAGGCCTATCTCTTTGTAACAACTGTCTCTTCCAAAGTGGCTAGTTAAGGATAATCATTCTCTGTACTGCCCTTGCGACCTACCCACTGGCCTCCTGCATGACAATTTTTACCTCTCTGTCCTAAACTATCACAAGTATAGGGACAGCTCAAAGGTTACTATAAAGTGATGATTCAATCATCCCTCCAGTTTCCCAGGCTACATACCGACCCATCTTGTTGGCCAACACACCAAAAAGGTTCGTGCCAATGAGGTAGGCCACACTGGCGGGCAAGAAAGACAGACCTGTGGAAGGACACAGAAGCTCACCTTAGGAGGTACTCAACTTAATCTAAAGCACCTTATTCCGTACAGTTCAGTATAGTGCTTCTC
Organism: Grammomys surdaster; assembly: GCF_004785775.1. Taxonomy (NCBI): domain Eukaryota; kingdom Metazoa; phylum Chordata; class Mammalia; order Rodentia; family Muridae; genus Grammomys; species Grammomys surdaster. The sequence continues at coordinate 155,935 of NW_021618396.1, read as the reverse complement.
ATAGCCCCAGGTCTCCAAACCACTTTGTTATATATTTTAGAGATCTTTGTGCAACTCACGAGCAGCAGTGTCAGGACCCCACTTCCCTGCTTTCCTCAATAACAAGGCTTTCTTTAGCCTTATTATATTTAATATGCTCTCAGCTCCCACTTGGACTTTCAGACAAGTGACTCGGTAAGCCATTGACATGTAAAAGATTCACTTGGTTATCAGCACAAGAGTATGGGCTTCCTGGGTAGTCAAATTCTAACTTGCTTATGACCTGTCCTCTTGTTTGCTTGCCCATGGTCCTAGATAAGCCTTTCTGAGCCTTGATTCCCATATCTTTCCAGGGAACAGTGGGCCATAAGTTGGACAGAGATTGTGAAGGCTTTTCATTAACTACTGTCCTGGCCCCACACCTTTGTGACAACAGATTGAGATGATCTGGAACATGGATGTTGGGTCATACAGTTTGGGTTCAGTATATACTTGGACACTTGTGAACTATGTGACCTTAGACATTTTACTTTTTATTTATGAGTTTTTCCTTCCTCACCCTCCCATCTTTTTTCTTTTTTCTTGTTTTCTTTCTGATGAGCTTTTACCATATGCCAGCTATTCTTAAGGCCAGTAATTGAGCAGTAAATAAGATAAACACAGAAAGGCCAGAGAGATGGCTCAGTGGTTAAGAGCCCAGCTGTCCTTCCAGAGGACCCAGGTTTGAGTCCCAGCACTGACATGTCTGTAACTCCAGTTTCTTGGGCACTAGGTATGCATATGGTGCCTAAAACATACATATGGGCAAAACACCCATACACATGAAATATAAAGTAAAATATTTTTGAAGGTAAACATAGAAGCAAACACAGTGCAAGTCTGTAATCCTAGTACTATGGAGGCTGCGGGAGCCACAAAGAAAATGTAGTCATCTCTTTCAAAGCATTAAATGAGATAGCACAGCATTATCTTAATAGAAAATTGTAAGGAAGAAACATACAAGATGCAAAAATTGGCATTTTCCCTAAAATTAAAACATATGCACAAATGTTTTATGTTGCTCATCAATTGTACCAGTGTCCACTAGCCAATCGGGTAAGAATTCAAAGCCAAATTCTAAACACTCAGAGTGAGGCACAGGATGCCTATTGGAGTGCTTGTTGCTTAAGCACAGTTAGCAGATAAGCACTCATCTCCCTTTTTGTGTTGCAGAAGTACTTTGGATTTTTGTGGACATGTTCTTGAGAGCTTTTCTACTAGGCTGAGTAAATTCAAGGTCTACATACCAAAACACTATCTTTTTTTTATTTTTTATTTTTTATTTTTTCTCAAATCATAATTAATTCACACAAGGGTATAAACACAGAAAGGCAGGACTTGGGGAAGGGAATGACACTGGAGTGCGGGCTCAGGGGGAATACAGATATCTTCAGAACCGGGTATAGGCTGGGTGAAGGTTCAGGGGACAAGTCACCATGACTCTGCCTATGACTCTCTTGTCCCCATCTAAGCTGGTATTATCTGCCAAGGCTACCTATTTACAAGGTCCATGACCACTCAGGCTTATAAATTTCCACAAAAGCTGCCCGTTGACATTAGCTTATAGCCATCTGTTTCAATGTTCTTCCACTGAGACCCAAGACTTGGTGTTAGTATACATGTATGACAGGCCCACTGCTGATTTTAGGCCTATGGCTGATTTTAGGCCTACAGTGTGTAAGCAGGGCTGCCCCTGACATCTCCTCCCTTCTCTAAGTATAGAAGGGCTGTGGCAATTCTAAACTTGCAAAGGCGGGGATAGAGGCCTGACCTCCAGTATTTGAAGGGGACCTTGTAATGGCTCCAGTCCCCCTGTCGTTGTCCAGTGAGGCATGAGGGCCATACCCGTCCCGATGCCAAGACACTATCTTAAAATAATACAAGTACAAGAAAATAAACACAAAAGATGATTATAACTCAAACAGAACTCACATTCAAGGAGAGATAGACAATAAAAATAAATGCTAAAGATTAAGTGAAGAAAATACTCTTGAAAACTGTGACAAAAATTTCATGTATCCAAATGTCAGAGTGACTGGAAGGCTACTGTACATTTGGGAAGCCAAGGAAAGACTGAGGGGGTAGTGTTTAAGCTGAAACAACAAGGTAAACAAGTACCAAAAACAAAAACAAAAACAAAAAACAGAAACGCGCACAGCTCCAAACACAAGCTGAAAGGCTTAAAGAAGACACCACTTAGGCTGATACAGGAGCACGAAGGACGCATGAGTGGCTAAAACGTGTGAGCAGAGAGAACATGAGAAGCTACAGAGATGAACAGCACAGCCCAACTGTGTATTCTAAAGTCTCTTAGAAGAATGGCTTCACGGGATAATAGACGGTTGCAAGCCCAGGAGAAAAGTTAGAGTCTCTGCTTGGAAGCCATTACCAAAAAGGGTGAACAAACTTGGAGATATTTTTAAGGTGGAGTTGTAGAACTTTCTCTCATGTTGTATAGGGACACCATGGGAGTGAGGGGATAGAAATAATGAGAACTAAAGCTTTTTATTTCAGTCAACTGAAATATGAGAACTGGGAAAGATGGGAAAGATCAATGAGGAGGAAAAGTCAGGGGGTCCACGAAGGGCTTGAAACAACCACATCCAGAGGTCAGACAGGCAGATACACAAGGGTGGAGCTCTAAGGAGAGGGCCTAAACACAGAGTTTCTAAGATGATGGAAATGAGGATTGACGAGCTAGCTCAGTAGTTGGGAGAGCTTACTGCTCTTGCAAGCATCTACATTCCGCTTCTAACAACCACAATGAATGGCTCACAATTGTCTACAGCTCCGGCTCCAGAGGGATCTGACCTCCAGCCTCTGCAAGTACCTGCAGACACATGCACATAACCCTGCCACAAATGTAAATGGTTGGGCTGTGACCGCCATGCTCAAAGATTCATGTGCCGGACTTGGTCCGCAGCACGATGTTGTGGGTGTAGAAGAGACCTTTAAAAGAAAGGCCTGTGATGCAGGTGTAGCTCAGTTAGTAGAATGTCTGCCTAGCACACACAAGAGGCCCTGGGTTCTAGCCCCAGCATCATATAATCTGGACATGGTCACACACACCTGTAATCCCAGCATTCTGGAGGCAGAGGCAGAAGTTCATTCTCAGCCTCAGCGACACAGTGACTCTGAAGCCAGACTGGGCTACATGAGACTCTGCTGGAGGTTGGGGCAGGTCTCTTGACCATTGGAAGGGTTTGCTTGGGGACATACTGAGGTGGCTCCCATTGGCCCTAAGAACTGTTCTGAGAGTGAGTTGCTATGAAGATGGGATTGGACCCCGAACGGTACATGCTATGACCATCCACCAGAGTTCTTTAGAACCAGCCCTATGTTATTTGGACCAATCAGCGCCCAAACTGCGTAAGTTTATACAGTTAGCCTGCCTTAGGTATTTTGTTATAAAAATAAAGTCAGCTAACAGAGGGAGATGATGGTTGTAAGTCACCAAGAGTATCCCGCTTAGGCTCAGCCCTTGTTATAAAAGTTTCTTTTTGTAGCAGATAGAGGCTGTTACAAAGAGCCACTGGTCAAAACAGAGAGGAAGTGACCAAAGTGCCCTTTGCTGAACAGCAAAGTAACACAACACTACTCCCAGAGCTCAGGGGACACTGTGAGGATCATAAGGAGCCTAAAGACAAGGAGACGGTCACTAACGTGCACTCTGGACGTGAGGGGAAGCTGCACCCATGAAATCTCAATAATATGGTTATCTGCAGAAGACCACGTCAGTCAGCGTTCCAACGTACATGCGGGAGTGGCTCACAGGCTCCACCCACACCCTCACACCCAGTTGAAGAGCTACTGGTGTCAGAAGGAAGGAGAATCGATTTTCTTCAGGGATCACCCATTTTTTTTTTAAAGTTTCCATGCCCAAGTAGTCTGTCTGACACCTTGTGACATGTGGACAACACTATTAGACTCAGTAGGACACACACACACATAAACACACAAAACAATAATAATTAAAGATAAGGCCATCAATTTAGAGAGAGGATGGGGCAATGTAGGAAGAGTTGGAGAGGGAGTGGAGATGGCTATAGTAAAAATACATTTGCACTTATATAGTTATTAGAATTAAAATGTTCATAGAAAACAAAAACTAATAAAACATAAAAAAATAAGAACACCCTACTTATTGAGCATTTTACACTGGCTGGGCACAGATGACGTGCCCTGTAAGCATTTGCCTTTATTATTATCATGCCCTATGATGGTCAGGGCGAACTCAGGCATCTCACTCCAAGGCCAGATAGTCCCCCTACCCAAGCCCACCAGAGTGGCTGGCTCTACCTGAGGGCCTGCTTGGAAGCAACATTGTGAGTTTCTCTGGGTAGCCCTTCCCTGTACCACTTTGGACCTTGCAGAAACAATGTAGCCCAATAGAAAGTATCATTGCTCGGATTCTAAGCCCAAAGTAAACAGTTGGCCAGGGTCTGGCCAGTGGCTTGTTTGCTTTTAATATTGTCTTCCATGCAGCAGAAGAGAAACATGTCTTCCTGTGTTTGTCTACTTTATCTGTCCAGGGTGGCAATCTGTTTCAAACTGTACTCTTTCATTTGTGTATAACTGCTTTTGAATGTTTAGAGGTAATAACTACTGAATGGTTTAGCTGATACACAGAAAGAGGAAGCTCACTGGCCTAGCTACCCGTCTCCTTGACATCCTTGTAAACTGTGTGAAATTTCCTAAATGAGGCTTTCCGCAAACATACACTTGTTCCATAGCAGCTGACCGGAGCGTGTCTTTCAGCAGTACTTTGTGTTCTATGCTCACCAGCGTCCACATACTTCTCACAGCCCGGCTTCAGGGGTGGATCACACATAACCCTAACTGTCAGGACACATTAATTATCACTTCAGTAAATCCTATAATCCATGCTCTGCAGTAACCTCCCTGAAATAAGTACAAAGACCAAAACAGCGCTAAAAGATATCTTCATTTTTATGAATGGAGAAGGAAAGCCAGGTGTGGTCACGCACACCTATAATCCCAGCACTCGAGGAGTTGACAAAAAGGATTTTGAAGTCAAGACCAGTCTAACCAATGCAATGAGAACTTGTCCAAACAAATATAAGAAAAGAAAAACTATGGTTCTCCAACACGACAATTACTGGACAATGACTGGGCATAAATTCAAACTGGGGTGCATCTGTCTCCAAAGCGAGTGCTGTACTCTGTGCTCGATAGCAGAACCCAGGATCCATTGGTCAGGTGGCACATGCTCCAACTCAGACCACACATCACTCTCAAGAGTTTGCTGTTTTTTTTTTTAACCTGTGCTCCTTCCTACAATCTGGAGAAGTGTTTTTCATGGCCAGTACTTTTCCAAGGGTGATTGGTGATGGATATGGGATATACCCTTGTCCCCTGGAAACTCATTAGAAACATCACTTGTTCCACGGGATGTATGCGTACATGCCTTGAAGCCTAAGGTCCTAGCATTTGGGAGATGAAAGCAAGAAGATGAGGGGTTCAAGGCTAGGCTCGTCTACATATTCAGGCCAAGGACAGACCAGGCTACATGATCCAGTTTCAAAAGAAAATCAAAACAAAATAAAAAAGCAAGATTAAAGAAGGAGGTAGTGTAACGCAGGCTGGCCTTGAAGTAGTGGTCCTCCTGCCTCTGCTTCTTTCAGCAAATCTTACCGACATATGCCAACAACCAGGAGCAGGGATGTCTCTGACTCTTTTGTCTGCTCCAGGGACCCCTTTCCTCCTACCGGGTTAGCCCACCCTGCCTTGATATGAGGGTTTGTGCCTAGTCTAATAAGAGTCTAATAACAAGTTACAATAGTTACAAGTTACGATAGTAACTTGTTATTCAGTGTTCAGTGGACACCCCTGGGAGACCTGTTCTGAAGGGAAATGGAGGAGTGGATCTGGGGGGAAGGGGAAGTATGGGGGGCAACTAGGAGGTGTAAAGGGGGGAACTGTACTTGGAATGCATTGAACACAAAAAATATATTGAAGAAAGGAAGGAAGGAGGGAGGGAAGGAGTGGGGTGGACCTAACCTGTTTTTGCTAACTTGCTGAGAAGTCCCAGTATCACAAGTTCTCTAAGCGTATGGCATCATCATTGGAGAATTATATTAGAATGTGTAGAGTGTAGAGGTGCAGGCAGTGCTGAGGAATATGATGTAAGATGCTGGGATACGGTAACCAACTGACTTGCATGCAATGGTAAGTGAGGCTGCTAACTGGATTGCTGGGATAGGGCTGCTCCAGGCTGTAGTGTACTCACTGGTACGAGAAGGCAGAGTGGCCAGAACCTCCTCAGAAGAGATATTATCTGCACTGAGAATTGCCTAACTCAATTAATTGTCTTGGTCAGAGGCAATTACAGCCCAAGAAATTCAATTTGAGTTAAGTGTACAGCTGGAGCCCTGCTTAGAACTGGTCCCTTAAAATTAGATTCTGTGTTTCTTATGGTACATTGAGCTATATCCGGTTCTTATCAGCTTCCTCTCTGGCACCACATGAGTCTCCTGCCTTGTAATGACTGAATCATTTGCACGTAGCCTCTCCTGCCCCCATTGTCCTCAGGTTTCCTGGAAGAGGCCCAGGTCTTTTCTCTAAGCTCACTCAAAGTCACACATGGAGGCTCCCAGCCTACATAGAGCAGAAGAGGCTGGGGTCCTCTATTTTGGACCTGAATGGAGGGTGAGCACCCTTTATAGAGTGTGTAAGACAATAAGGGGGGTGCTGTAGTGAGAGTGTGGCTGGTTCTTATCCTGCAGAGTATACAGGCACAGAGTACCTTAGGCCATTCATTCCTGCAATAGTTCTTTGAAGTAGCTTTTGGAGACCTTTCAAAGCATTTCCATGTTCATTTTAGATAGAAGTCAAGTGGTGCTCAACAATGAAACCAGATTACTTCAAAACAGTGTGGTACAAAGTCATGGGGAAACTTCCCTAGGCACTGAGGCTTAGGGTTTCTATCTCAGGGCTTACTAGAGAAGAGAACAGGCTGGGGATGTAGCCTGGTGATAGAACATTTGCCCAGTTTGCACAAGGGTCCTGGAATTTACCCCTAGAAATAGAGAAAGAAAGAGAGAAAGAAAGAAAGAAAGAAAGAAAGAAAGAAAGAAAGAAAGAAAGAAAGAAAGAAAGAAAGGAAGAAAGGAAGAAAGAAAGAAAGAACATCATGTGCTCAGTTGTCGGTTAAGTGGAGCTGATATTCTCAGGCTCATCGGCCTCATTGCCTGAGACAAGAACATAAATTTTTAGTTTCTCGTTTTATATAAATAAGAGACTACCATTCTTCAAATGCAATGCTTCGAAAGCATGGCAGTTAATCACAGCAATTATTGGATCTAGACTCACTTAGGAGACACACCTCTGGGCAATCGATCTGTGAGGCCATTTGTAGAGTGGTTTAAATAAAGGGAAGACCCATACTAAATTGTGGGCAGTACCATGGCTTGGACTGGGGCTTTAGACAAAATAAAAAGGAATTTAAAAGAGAATTCAAAATGAGTGCAGGAATCTCCTGCTCTGTGCTTCATGGGCTCTCCAAAACTGAGGTGTTCCAGTGGCTGTAAGCCTTCCCCATTACGATAGGCTATTTCCTCTCAAACCATGAGTAAAAGAAGTCCATCCTTTGCTATGTTTCTTTTGTTGAATATTTAGTCACAAGCGTGAGAAAAGTAATACAGAAAGATTATGTTATTTGCAGAAATTTATATTGCCAGTCAATGCTAGAAAAACGAAACAAGAAAAAGGCCTTCGGCTGGAAATGCTGAATTGTTTCACACCAGTACTAGATCTGCTGCGTCTCCACTGCCCACCATCATTTACAAGGTGATCTGGACTCAGTTCATGGATGTGGGTATAGGGATGAGCCTATGAAGGGAGAGTACAGCCTCTGAGAGGTTGATGACCTGGACCTAATGGTTGTTGATTACTTTCAAAAAGGCCCACAGCACCTGCCTGGTGGTATCTGAGCTTTGCTGGGGACTCAGCTCACTTACCTAGCTGCCACTCAGGGGAACACATGGTCTGCATCATCCAGATGGGTAGTGTGGGCTCTAGTATGGCGACTCCCATGTTGGCCAGGCAGATGGAACCTGAGAGACAGTTCTGTGAGCCAGTATGGCTACCTGAAGCCTGACTCCCACAGAGAGGGAGTGCATGGCCAGCTTACCTGCTGCTACCAGGATGTAAGGGTCTTTGAGAAGCATCAAAAGTGGAGTCCCCATGGCGCTCTGAGAAAATGAATAACATGAACCCTTATTTTTAGAGTTTAGAACACTCCTGTTTTCACAAGATCTGAGATGGGACCTTAAACATTATTGGCTCCTTTGCTGTAGAGACCAGGAAACTCAGGTCTAGGGAAAGAAAGTGACCTGTCTAGTGTCTCCGCTAGAGCCAGAGCCTGTTTTGTGTACAAGTCCTGAGGCCATGAGAGTAGCATACCTTGTATTGGATCTAATTCCCACAGTGAGTGGAAGCAAGGCCAGGATGGTCAGTAGGTGTCCAGGGCCTTTCACCACATCTCTCAGGAAATATCATATGCCCGAACAGGCAGAGTACTTAACCTCAAGCTAAGTGTGGAAGTACAACAGAAGAAAGCTCCTCAAATGAGGATCTGGGGAAACTGAACACACAGGTTAAAATGCTGTCCTAGTGACCAATCTTGATTGCTCCTCTCTCAGGACATTACCCTTATACCAGCTACACCTGGGCAAGCCATCATCCTTTTGTTACCTGTACCCAAATTAGCATCCTTCTCATCTCCAGAGTTCTCCATCTTACCTGTTCTTCAAGATCAAGTTCAAATTCCACCTTTCCCACAGCATTTCCTGACTCAGTAGTTGGAGCCAAAGAGTATTTCCTCATCTCTGGTGTGCAGTATACTCTATCACATTTAATAGTCTGGATACGATAACCGCACATGACAAGCAAACAATAATAGACACATATAAAGGTGCCAAAGCCAAACTTATGATACTCTTACTATATATGTAAATCAAAGTAAAGAAATCGGTATAAATGGTAAACATACACACAAAGAAGTATGCAAGCATCATGTTACAGGTGTGGAATGGTTATTGCTACAGCTGAAGGAAGAGCTCAGTGAGTGTGTTTGTCTAGGCTGTGTTTAGTCCCCATTACAGACCCTGTGTTTAGTCCCCATTACAGTATTCCTGAGGCAGGGAGAGAGACCGAGGGACACAGAGAGAGAAGAAGACCACTTCCAACATTATAGAGCGCATGTCCGTGCTGTTGTTAACTGAAGTGCTTTGTGATGTCAACACAGAAAACCACCTAAAGGCACAGACAGGAAGCAGAATGAAACACGATCTGCCAGTCACGTGGCCCATACAACTGAAAAACAGCAAGGTGGGTTATTTTTTCAGGATATATTATTAACCGAGGAAAAAAGGAGAATGTAAAGAAGCATATGAGTATGATGCCTCTTGTGGAAGAAACGGAGGGCAGGAAGAAAACATTCATAAGTCATTTGGGGAAAAACATAAAGGGAAGAATTAAAGTGTCCACTTGCAAGAGATATAGGTGAGGGAAAGAAAGGGAAAGTGGCAACAAAGAGATTAATATCCTTTGAATACATCCCCCAAATACTATACTAATGCTGTGAAGTGACTGTGTCCCCACCAATTAAAACAATGAAGTCCTAACCCCTAACGCACCATTTCAATGTGGAATTTAAAGGAAAGCATTATAGCGAAGGAGATTGTAAGGACGGAGCTTTGAGCGGAGAGGACTAGTGTTCTAACTGGAAGAGAAAATGACTCATCCCTGGGCACACCCATCAAGGAAAATGTGATGATCAGTTTCAATTGTTGCTTTGCCACAATCTAAGCGAGACTCTCAATGATGGATTGTCTAGATCAGGTGAGCTTATGGTCACATCTGTGGGGAGTGTTTTGACTGCCCTAATGGATATGGAACTATCCAGCCTGTAAGTTGGTGGCACCACTGCCTGGTTTTGGGTCCTGAATTGTAAACCAGAGAATGTGGCATGCATGCATTTATTCTGTCTGCCCTTGACTGTGGGGGATGATGTAACTATCTGCTTCAAGTTCCTGCCCTGACTTCACCACAATGATAGACTGTAGTCTGAAATTATAAGTCAAATAAGTCCTTTCTCTCCTCATTTGCTTGTATCAGTGTATTTTATCACAGCAACAGAAATAAACTGGAACAGAAAAACACTGGAGGAGGGGCCCACTGGGACAAGTTGACCAATCATACATCAGGAAGAGAGGTCTCAGAGAAGCCAATGCTGACAACCCTGAGGGATAGAAGTTAAGTCACCAGTCTGTACTGGGGCCCAGTACCCTAGTGCACTAAGCAAGAATGGAGTAAAGAATGACAAAAAAACAAAACAAACAAGACTCAAGATCAACAAAAGAACATGACTGGGTTTTAAATGCATTATATATAATAGCCACAATAAAAGGGACAATTAAAAATCAATGTAAGTATTTTTTAAGCAGAGTATGAAGGCCGAAGGCTGTATGTCTCATAGGAACTACAAAAATCTAACAAAGGTGTGTGTGTATTTACACATGTATGTATATATGTGAGTGTGTGAAGAGGGTATGGACATAGATTATACACATCGTAGGACTGCATAAATATGTAAATACAATTTTTTGAATATTCTCGCTCTAAATGTGTAGAGAGGCGATATCGATTGAGCAAACCAATTGCAAGTGCTGTGGGGTGATCTGGACGTGGCAGTCTTGGTGCCAGCTAGCCTGTGTATACTATCTCTACCGTGGAAACAGGCATTGCACTGCGTCGCTGTATCCATGGAAACTTACACTGCAGTGTAAGGAGACAAGGTGGAGTATGGGATCTCTCAAGGCTTCATGTGTGGTAACCAAGCATTCTACCAACTGAGCTACATCCAGCCTTCAAGTTTTAAAAAACTATTTATACATACTCTACTTCCCTATTGTCATGAGCTAGTCCCTTTGTTGAGTATTCAGTGGGACTGCCATACCAGACATTTAGTAAAATAAAGGTAGAACTATCCAGTTGAATATTCCAGGCCTGGGCAGGTAGTTGCCCAAATGGTACTGGGACCAAACATCTTCCATGCCTCAGAGTCTTCAAGCAGGCTTTTGGTGCTTTTCTCTGAGGACTTTTGGGCGGTTGGGTGGGTGGGTGGTTCCTCCTACTCCTAGCCACCTTGGCAGCAGACTGCAAGAGGCGTCTCTCACTGAGGGGAAGCGGCACGCTTAGAGCAGCAGTTGTATCACAGTCCCTATTTCTTTCAGGAGCTCTCTACATCTGTAAAGTGAAACTGAAATAATCATTCCCTGGAATTGATAAGACAAACCACAGATGGTATGCTAGACAGAACTCCTGAGACATAAAATGCCAAGGACTTTATATGTGATTTTAATTACTTTTCAAATACCTTGATCTACTAAGCCTTTGAGTCAAACTTTCCCACCATACACGTCACCATTTTTCCTTCCAGTTTTTTTTTTTTTTTGCATTATTTCTTCATACTGTCTTTTATGTATTTTTTTGTTTGAGATAGGTTTTCTCTGTATATCAGAGCCCTGGCTATCCTAGAACTTGCTCTTAGACCAGGCTGGCCTTGAACTCACAGAGATCCACCTACCCCTGCTGCCAAGTGCTGGGGTTAATGCCATGAGCCACCACTGCCTGGCTTTGTGGTGTTTTCTTTAACAAAGGATACCTATTTTCATTTCGCTCACTCTACCTCCTTCGTTCTTGCAATCTTCCTTGGATAATTCGTTTTTTACTTCTACTGCACAGATATTGTCACATGACCATGTACACATGCATGGATGGCTTTCTTCCCCATCATATTTTCTAAAGTTTTCCTATATTTGTTAATTAATTTCATAACTAGTATTCAAGTTGTGGTTGATATACTAACAAGTGCTTAACTCTCCTGCCCATTACTAGAGAGATTTTTTTTTTATCAGCATTTCATTCCTCAGTATAATACTGCCATATACACATTTGTTTTGTTCAGGAAATTTCACTGTATACCCTAGACTGCCTCAAACCCATAACCTTCCTGCCCTAGCTTCTTTAGTGCTGAGTTACAGTGACCTATCACACTCATTCTGCTATCTTTATTGAAACAGAACCTCTAAAATGATTTTCATAAAAAATTCCCTCATGTTAGGAATAATGACAAGAAACTGATCTTTTCTATAGCCCATAATAAATAGTGTATATGCATGTTCTGAATTTTGAAACTTTCCATTTCAAAACTTATTTTTAAAATTATTATAATGATATCTGGAGACAAAGCTCAGAGATTAAGAGCACTTATTGCTCTTTTGGAGGACATGGGTTCAATTCCCAGCACAACATGGTGACTTACAACCATCTGTAACTCCAGTTCAAAGGATCCAGTTCCCTCTGCTGGCTTCCACAGGCATCAGGCACACACACACACACACACACACACACACACACACACACAGAGAGAGAGAGAGAGAGAGAGAACATACATACATGTAAAGTGAAATAAATCTAAATAAAATTATAATAGAATAAAATCTATTAAATGTTTTATAAGAATTAAAAATGTAATATTAATGCACTCTGTATACTTTTAAATAAAAAAAATGGTACACTCTTCTTAAAACACTGGAGGAAAAACATCAAGTATGATGTAAAGGCTAATAAAGTAAGCATGATGGAACTATAAGCCTAGGCTGTAACATGCCACACATTACCCAGGCCTACCTTCGAAAATATTCTGCTAATAAATTAGCCCTCAACTTCTTTTTCTTTTTATCTATCTATCTATCTATCTATCTATCTATCTATCTATCTATCTATCTATCTATCTATCTTGGTTTTTGGAGACAGGGTTTCTCTGTGTAGCCCTCACTGTCCTGAAACTCACTCTGTAGACCAGGCTAACTTCAAACTCATAGTCACCTGCCTCAGCTTCCCAGGTGCAGAGGATTAAAGGCGTGCACCACCAGCACTCCACCAGCCCTCAATTTCTATTCAGAGTGTAAATCTTGGCGGAGGAGAAGGAGAAGAAGGAGGAGGAAGAGAAGGAGGAGGAGAAAAAGAAGACAATAAAGAAGAAAAAGAAGAAGGAGGAGGAAGAGTAGATGAAGAGGAGGAAGAAGAGGGGGAGGAGGAAGAAGAGGAGGAGGAAGAGGAGGAGGAGGAGGAGGAGGAAGAAGAAGAAGAAGAAGAAGAAGAAGAAGAAGAAGAAGAAGAAGA
>NW_021618396.1:86705-142695 GCF_004785775.1 Grammomys surdaster | reverse complement strand
GAAGAAGAAGAAGAAGAAGAAGAAGAAGAAGAAGAAGAAGAAGAAGAAGAAGACAATGAAGAAGAAAGAAAAAGAAGAGGAGAAGAAAGGGTATGTGGGAGGCGGGAGGCTTTGGAGGGAGGAAGGGAAAGGGGAAAATGATATATTCATATTATAATCTCAAAAATAGAAGAAATAATTTTAAATTCTGTTAAACAAAAAAAACAAGTGGAAACTAGGTGTTGTGGTTCATAGTTATTTAATCCTAAAACTCAGGAGGCTGAGGCAGGAGGATTATCATTTAGTTCAATACCAGACAGACCTCACCAGCATCCCGAATAAATAAACCAGGAAAAGAAGAGAACAATGTAGAGGTCAAAGTGCAGGTCCAAAGGCTTGCAAGAGCCCACACTGCGGCAGCTTTTCCCAGGCAGTAACTCCGGTGCGGAAGCATTTCCTTATCCTTTGATCCTTTCCTGCTCCACAGGACAGCACTGCTTTGCTCTGCTGTATTCTAAAGATTTTCTTCACTGTTCTTCCCTCTGCTGCCGAGGGGGTGGGGCGGATGCTCCCCTCTTCTTCACTCTGTTACCTTTGGGCCTCAGTTTGCTTTGCTTTTAGGTATAGCTTCCTTTTCTGCGAAAGCCATCCTAGTTTTAGCTTCTTAATCTCTTTTGATTCCCTAGTCTTCCTGGCTTCTTTTTCCCACTTGGCTGGTCACCTGGTCACCTTTGTTATTTGGCTCACTCCCACTCCTTCCCCCCACACCACCCCCAGCCTCACCCCGTGGCACTACAATCTGCCCTGTTTGAATTCTCTCCCCTTTTTAATGAGGGGAACTGCTCTCATTTTTATCTATACATTTCTTATTTCAGCCTTTTTAACTATCATTAATTCCAGGATTTAAAATTTTTATCTTCTGGAGACTTCTTTATTTTCCTTCAGTTCTTCTTTGTTTTTGACATAAAAAGGAAATTTCAGAATCAAGCATTTTGATAGACCCTATAATCCTGGAGCTCAGGAGGTACAGGAAGGAGGGACAGAAGTTCAAGTTCATCCTCTGCCTCTACCGCATAGTGAGTTAAGGGCCAGCCTGGGCTACTGAGACTGAGTCTGACTCGGTTTGGTCTTACTCAGTTTCCTAGTCCTTGGAAACATCATGTCTTTTGTCTTATTTTGCTGACCATTCTTAGAGGCAAATAGTGGGGTAAATAAAGACAGTCTCTGGATGGCTTTCTTCACTGCTTTAGTTCTGTTCTCTAAGACTTTCTTCCTAATTCAAGGAAAACTTCGTTATAGTCTTTCCACTACCCTCCGGCCCAGTACCACCATCCACAGTGCATCCTCTCAATCAGCTTTGTAGACCACCCCACCAACTTGCTCTTCGTGTATGGAATCTCCTCCTGGCCCAGGAATGGTGGGCACATTCATTCCTTCTCCAGCTGACACCACTGCTTCTGTCACAGGAAAAATGCTTGCACCTCGGTCAAGCACTCCTTGATCAGTGCTTACACCCTGGGCAACTCCTCCCTCAAGGATGCACCCATCCCCCTCATAATACAGCTCAGAGCCATTTGACTTGAAGTCAGATGAGGACTGACTCTGGTATTTACTAACTATGACTGAATGGTGTTCAACTGGAGATGCTCTTGGGGAAGGTTGTCGGGAGGCCTCTGTCACTTTCTTCATCCTTTAGAAAATGGTTCTTTCCATAGCCACATTTCCATCTTTGTCCAATACCAAGACCTTTGCCTTTGCTACCCGAAGTGTAGGCCTGCCTGGAATCTAAATCTGTGGTTCACTTTTCCTGACTTCTCCTTTCTCCTGGGCTCAGCCATGATGACGGAGTTTCATGACTACTTACCTCAGGAGACACTTTCGAAGGCCATAGGATGCAAAGCTGGAGAGCTGAGAAAAAGAGGGAAACGGGGACACTTCTGTTAATTCACTGGTTATCTGGGGTTCTACTAATGGCCACATAGCTTGACTCCCTCAGTTTCTTTTTTCCTAGAATGGAGCAGTCCTTGGCCCATCTAAGCATGTCAAGGCAGACATCATGGCATAATGCACTTCCAACCTGAGCTGAGCTGTCTGAAGGCACCAGCATTGACCTACCTCCATCCAGAAGTGCCAGGAAGGCCAAGATGAGGAATGGTGAGGCCTTGCCCACAAATTCATACATCACACTTCCAAAAGGTGCTCCCACTGAAAGGAAAGGCAGCACAGACACCTGCAGTGAGACTCTTCCCCATCACCTGCGCAGCCATTACTGAAGGCCTTTAGGGGCTAAGCTCTACTGAGGCTCGGGGCTCAGGGGTTGAGAAGATTCAGTCTCTGTCCTCGAGGGCAAAGACCTTTCTAGTAAATAGAATTTAGCAGGGCAGGGTAAGGGAGGTAATATGAATTGAAATGTGGCAAAAATGCTCAGCAGTAAATGGTCTTGTGCACCAGATACTGTGTTGCACTAGTGAAATGATTCAGAAAGCTCAGGTGGCCACAAACTCCTTTCCAAGTCTACTGCCCTGGGGTGATGTGTAAGAGCAAGCCTGAGGGGTCTAAACGTGCGTGGAGGCAGATGTGAATGGAGCGTGAGTATTTTGAGGGGAAATATGAAGATGAAGATGGTTCAGGCAGCATTAATCAAAGGCTCTAGATGTCCAGAAGTGGTATCTCCTAGGCCTTGTTGGTTATCAAGAAACATGATACGTTTTAGCAGAGAAGAAATACCACCTATTGTAGGCTCCAAAAGATTCTTTGGGTGGTATGTACCATGAAGGAAGGAGGGGGTATAAAAGAGAACCAGTAGGAGGCTAGTGCCACGTTCCAACCAAGAAAGAGGGAAAAGCTGACCTAGAAGGGGCTCTAAGGGATGGAGCGTGCTTGTTCTGCTGATAGTGACTGTGATGAAGGAGTAAAATATGACCCACATCCAACGGTGGGTATCATTGGCTGGTAACAAAGAACAAAGCCTTCTTTCTTCCCTCTCTTTTCTACCATTGGTGGCTGGTAGGGTACAGGTCAGAGAAGAGACTTGGGTCTTCCCTCAGCAACCTTGTAAACTCCCTGAGTGCAGAACATTGTTGAAACCTGTAACCTCTATGTCATCTGTGCCAGCCTTGTACTTGGCATGGGGAGAGTGCTCAGCAAAAGGAAAGCTTGTTCAATTAGTCAATATGAAGTCTATGCCTCGAGGAAAACATAAGCATGGTGTTTGGAGCTAGGGCTTCTGAGTATAGAAAATCTGAGTCCCTATTTCTGGCTCTCGAATTACTTTCAGTAGCTCCTAAATCATTCTTTTTCTTATCTTTTCCCTGGGAACAACCATTCATCCTTCACCAATTGGTAATGAAGATTAAAAGAGATGACTTGTGTGAATTCAGCAGAGACTCTGGGAAAAGACCAGCTGTCCTGTGGAAAACCCCAGCTGTGTATGGAAGTAGAGGTGAGGGGGTGTGGTCACTAATGCGCGGACATTCACTCTCTCAGACAGATTGGCCTTCAGGACATCCCCAGACCCTCCTGCATTTTGTAGCTTCTTGAGGAGAAAGAAATGTCATCATTCCCTAGTGATCGATCTCAAGGAATGAACACAGTTGGGCCAGGGAGGTGCGGAAAATACTTGTCCTCCACGACAGGAGGTACCTGCCTCCTGGAGCCATCTCTACAGAATGTGCAATGCCCCATCTACTGAGCTCAGGTCTTTGTCTAGCCACTACTTACCCAGAAGCCCCAGAGCCAGGCCTCCCAAAGCAATTCCCATGGCTCTCCCTCTCTCGTAATTGTCAGTATAGACACTGGCCAGCATCCCAAGCCCTGGAGAGAAAATAACAGTTAGAGCTGGCATATGAGAGGTTGCTGATTGCTTCTCACAGCCCTTGGTCCAAACCCTGTAATATCTTGAGTAATGACCTTTACTGGATATTTCATTTGAGGGATTTTATAAGACTTAACTCACAGTATATCACAAATAATGTCCCCCACGGTTGCCTCTCCGTCCTCCCTTACATACACCTTATTACTTTGGTGCTGACATTGTTAATATTGTTAAAAATGAGAAGCCTTAGAGAAAGGGTAGTATAGTAATACTATTGTCTAGTTATTTCATGTTTCATAGGGTTTTATCATGTCCTTATACACCTCCCTGCATGAAGAAGTCATAGACCAGGAGATCAGGAGAAAGGAAGACAAATGAGTGGACTACTATATTCAGTATGGTGCTCAAAAAGGAACACGAAAATACTAGGCACCCAGGAGAGCGCATAGACTGGCAATATCTGGCAAGTATACCATCAGGCCATTCAGCTGTGTAAATGGCATAACATGGCAGCCTCCTGAGATACTGTGACATTTTTGCTTATCAATACTTAGAAAACTCCAATAACATTACTGAAATAGCAATTCCTATTAAATTAAAAGCAAAAGCAAAGGGAGGGCCACGAAGAGGCAGTTGATAAAAGGCTGACCTTAGGCTTATTCTTACATGAGCTGGCTGCACCTGAATGACATCAGAGGTTAATCCAGGCCAGAATTTATGGGCCCTGCCCACAAGTCTACAATCAGTTCATTCCCAAATCATCACAGTTGCTACCTCCATGGATGGCATTCTCCTTAGCCTCTTTATATACATTCTATGTAGCACCTAAAGTAGTAATAAGAGGGCTGTGTGTGTGTGTGTGTGCGTGTGTGTGTGTGTCTCTCTGTGTGTGTGTGTGTGTGTGTGTGTGTGTGTGTTGCAGTATTACCTGCAACAGATGAAAATGAAGATCCAATGCCTTGGAGAGTTCGGGCCACAAATAGCACGGCATAGGTGCCAGAGAAAGCAAACACTGGGAAAGAGAAGAAGCAGAATGATCCAGGATGGGGTAAAGAGACACATTTTTCTTATATACTAGTGGACTGCTTGGGTCCTGTAAATAGCCCCCCCAACCACTCATCCGTGAGTAACCCTAATTCAACTTGTAGCAGGAGGATTCCTTGGGAAGAGGAGGCATCATTGAGAGTGAGGATGGATAAAAGAGGGTAATTAGGGAGGAGGGTGAACATGATAACTGTGTCACCATCCTCTGCACCTGCACTGTTATGCCTGCTCCCCTGTCTCTATGTATTCCCCCCCCCCCCGAAAAGACTGCTCAAGGAGAAATCCAAACTTAGGTGATAGGCTGCCAAATGTATCTCCTTGTTCCTGTTTTTGTTCCTGTTCCTGTTTTGTTCCTGTTTTGTGGGGAGTATAAAAGAGAGCTACGCAGTTGAAAATAGAACATTTGGTCTTTACCAGATGACTCTTTGTCTTTCTTTCTCTCGCCCTCAGCCCTCCTGCCGATCCAAGGAACTGAGTCAGCTATGCTGGCGTAGCTGACACATGGTCAAAAATACATAATATGCATGAAACTCAAAATGAAACCCATTGTTAGATATTGGGCTAATTAGGGTAATTGTCACAGTTAGATCTGGTGATCAACTTAACATAGCCCAGAGTCATCTGGGAAAAGGACTTACCTCAGGTGAGGAATTGCCTAGACAAGGTTGGCCTGTGGCCACATCTATGAGACATTTTCTTAATTGTTAATCGATACAGGAAGACACAGCCCCACATAGGCAGAGCCATTCCTAGGCAGATGGTCCAGGATGGTACAAGATAGGTAGCTAAGCAAGCTATTAGGAGCAAGCTAGTAAGCATCATTTCATGATCTCTGCATCAGTTCCTGCCTCTGGGTTCCTGCCTTGGCTTTTCCCAACATGGACTATACTCTGTAAGCCCAACCAATTCTTTTTTTTTTCACCAAGTTGCTTTTGGTAAAAACATTTTTATCACAACAACAGGAAACAAAATAGGGTATTAATAAAACTCTTTTTTAAAAGAATGATTTTTAGGCCAGAGAGATAGCTCGGTGGGTAAAAGTACTTGCTGCCAAGCCTGCAGCATGAGTTCAGTCTCTGAACTACATGGTGAGAGAGAACCAACTCCTGTGAGTTGTCCTGTCACTTTAATGCGCTCTGTGGCATAGATATAGAGTAAAATAAATAGATAGGTAAATAAATAAATATGCACAATAAATACATACATCAAGAATTCCTTTAAGCCGGGCGGTGGTGGCGCACGCCTTTAACCCCAGCACTTGGGAGGCAGAGGCAGGCAGATTTCTGAGTTCGAGGCCAGCCTGGTCTACAGAGTGAGTTCCAGGACAGCCAGGGCTACACAGAGAAACCCTGTCTCGAACCCCCCCCCCAAAAAAAGAATTCCTTTAAGAATATAAACAAGAGGTAGGAGAGGAGGAGGAGGAGGAGGAGGAGGAGGAGGAGGAGGAGGAGGAGGTCGGCTCCATTAGCAAGCTGACTCAGAGTCCTTCGAAGATGTTCTAGGCAGAGACGAGTCACTATTACATAGACCTTAAGCATACATGATGAGATGAGACCCATTATTTCATAGAAGTAACGTATTCAGGGGCTGGGAAGATGGCTCAGCAGTTAAGAACATTGGCTGCTCTTTGAGAGGTCTCTGGTTCAATTTCTACCACCCACATGGCAGCTTACAACAGCCTAACTCCAGTTCTAGGAAATCTGACACCTTCATACAGAAATACCTGTAAGCAGAATACCAATACACATAAAGATAAGTATATTTAAATTCTTTAAAGAATCAACATTTAAATATAACAGTTGGGATCAATTAAATGATGCTGACTGTGCTGCTCTGCCGGACCGGTAGCAGATGTAAAAAAGAAAAAGCACATCCAACTCATGGTCTTGAAGGCACACCATCTATTAGTAACTAATACAAACGAAACTGAGAGACAAACTAGAGAGTGCTGTCTCACACTAAATTACAGGTTGGTAGACCCAGACATCCCTCATCCTCGACTCCCAAACAATATCTCCAAAGGGGGAAAAATCCTTCTCAAGATGCCTGAACCAGACAAACGTTAATCTTCCTGACCACTCATTACAGGTGTCTTTGGTTGCGTTTTATGAGCTCAGTTGCAGCCCAACATGACCACACCCAACTGCCCATTGTCTCCCCAAAGCACACATTCTTGGTCCCTCCTTATTTTGGCCTAGAATGCCCATCCTCAGACTTTCTAAGATCTAGTAAGCTCAAACCCCACCACTTTTACCATCTCAAAGAAGGGAGTGGCCAATTTGTCCCGCATTACCTGTAAGTTTTTTAGTTTCAGAACTGAAAGCCACATTGAACAAAACCTCAGTCATGGAAAAATAGGACAGTTGGTCACACTACTGGGACTGGGGAGATGGCTCAGCAGTTGAGAGCACTGACTGTTCTTCCAGGTCCTGAGTTCAATTCCCAGCAACCACACAGTGGCTCACAACCATCTGTAATGGGATCCAATGTCCTCTTCTGGTGTGTCTGAAGACAGCGACAGTGTATTCGCACACATAAAATAAATAAATAAATAAATAAATATTTTTAAAAAACAATCTTTTTTTCCTTTTTCTAAATTAATGTGGGCCGTTATTTGTTACATTAACAATTCGCAGAGAGGGGCTCCAGAGATGAGTGATAGGCACCAGTAAACTTTTCTTAGTAATTTTGCTTTTTTTTGAGACAGGACCCCTTGTAGTATGGGCTAGCCTTGGACTCCCTATAGCCAAGGATGACAATGACCTTCTAATCATCCTGCTTCTAGCTCCCAAGTGGTAGGATCACAGGCCTGTGCCTGCACACCCAGTTCTTGCTTATTATTTTATTCAAACCCTAAGGCTTACACAGGCTGTCCTAACACTCAAATATATTTTCTTTTGTACAGAATTAAGCTAAGTCAATAGAACAACACTAGTGACATCATAGAAACCATAATTGTTATTTAACACACACAATGAAGTAAATGGAGAAGCTTTTAATCTATTGTTTCTTGGCAGAGGAGCAGGCAAGAATTTTACTCTAAATAGGTTAGGTTGCAGATGCATTTCATGGTCTTATTTGCAGGATATGGTCACAATTCCCAAGGCAATCACCACACCTCCTCTACACACATGGATCATATTTTATTCTTTATATGTGTTCCAGATTTATGTGAGTATACTGTAGCCATCTTCAGACATGTCAGAAGAGGGCATCAGATTCCATTATAGATGTTTGTGAGCCACCATGTGGTTGCTGGGAATTGAGCTCAGGACCTCTGGAAGAGCAGTCAGTGCTCTTAACTGCTGAACCATCTCTCCAGCTCCAATTTTTTTTTAATTTTTATTATTTTTTTTTTTGGCTTTTTGAAATAGGGTTTCTCTGTATATCCCTGGCTGTCCTGGAACTCACTCTGTAGACCAGGCTGGCCTCAAACTCAGAAATCGGCCTGCCTCTGCTTCCAAGTGCTGGGATTAAAGGCATGCGCCACTACTGCCCGGCTAGAAATGTTTTAAATGAATTTCTAAGTCACATTGGATGACTGAGATCCTTAATTTGCTCTCTAACACAAGCTGAACTTATAGAAGACTAATGAACACTGCCAATCTGAACTTCCCAATTTTTTTTTCTTAGTAAATGTTGTTCTTCTACAACTTCATACTTGTATACTCTGGTCCCCACCTACCACCCTCTCCCATTTTCCTCCTAAGCCAATCAGCCCCTCCAGCCCCCATAAATCCCTTGCCTTCATTAACTGGTTTTGGTTTTGGTTTGTGTCCCACAGAGTTTGATGAGGATCTTCTCTCTGACCCCAAGTTTAGAACTAGGCATCAGAGCCTGATGACTTCATTTTCTTTTATTCAGTTATAATTGCGCAAGTGGATTTCCTGTGGTCAGCTAGAATGTCCCATCTCGAGTTCTTACATCCATAAATGCAGCTACCTCTTGTTAACTTTGCATTGGGTCAGTTCTTAGTCTGGGAGGGAAGAAAAGCTGAGAAGGCAGATATGTGATAGAAAACTCAGAAAAGAGACCGAAACGGAGCAGCTGCGTAGTTTGGAGCACAGAATCAGCGGAACCAATGGTGGGTTCGCGGTGCCTTCCCTGCATTGATCCCTCCCGTGGACATCCCAAGGGCTCCCCCTTTGCAATACTCAGGCTTAAACATCACGCTTGTTCCTCTCACTGCATTCATTCCACCTCCGTTTTATTAGAAACGTCAAGCTGATACTGGGTGAGATTTGTCATTTACTTTCTGGTTTCTGTAGCAAATTTGCTTTCCTAAGGTATAACCTTTAAAGCCCTTAGCCGGGAAACACCAGGCTTTGGGGACTTTTCTAGTTACTATGATCCAACATCCGTTTTCGTTGTAAGTCACCCTTTACATAGCATACCAACAACATACTATCTCTTCAACAATGGAAGGTTTGCAAGTAAGCTTGCTCAAGAGTTTAGTTACACACAAGTGTATACACACATACACACACACACACACACTCACACACACACACCTATCTCCCCAAACAAGTAAATGTACAGACACACAGCCCTCATGATTTTCACTGAATTAAGAATCTGTTCTCCACCAGGCAGTGGTGGCACACACCTTTAATCCCAGTACTTGGGAGACAGAGACAGGCGGATTTCTGAGTTCCAGGTCAGCCTGGTCTACAGAGTAAGTTCCAGGACAGCCAGGGCTACACAGAGAAACCCTGTCTCAAAAAACTTAAAAAAAAAAAAAAAAAGAAAGAAAAAGAAAAAGAATCTGTTCTCCAAATACAGAGGCAGAGGCAGATGTTTGCAGCCAACCATTGGACTGAGGGCAGGGTCCCCAATGGAGGAGCTGAGGGGGATTGCAGCCCCTTGAGGGGAGCAACAATGTCAACTAGCCAGACCTCAGGAGCTCCTGGGGACTGGACCATCAACCAAAGAGAACATATGGAGGGACCCATGGCTACAGCTGCCTATGTGGCAGAGGGTGACCTTGTTGGACATCAGTGGGAGGAGCGGCCTAACCGGTTTGATGCCCCAGTGTAGGGGAATGCCAGGGCTGGAAGGCAGGAGTGGGTGGATGGGTGGGGAGCACCCTCATAGAAGCAGAGGGAGAAAGGATGGGATAGGGGGTCTCCAGAGGGGATCCCTGGAAAGGGGATAACATTTGAAATGTAAATAAAGAAAATATCCAATAGAAGGAAAATAAATAAATAAATAAATAGATAAATAAATAAATAGATAAATAAGAATCTGTTCTCCTATAGGAGATGAGAATGATTACAATTAGAGGAGGTGTCTACTGACACTATCCCAGTCCCTGTCCCAGTGACTGAAACATTCAGTCAATGTCACAGCTGACTTGTTCTCTGGGTAACTCAACCCTGCTCTGACACTTCATTTACGTGATGGAATCAAAGATGCTTAGTAAAGGAAAGCCAATGACTTACTTAGTGTGGAGAGAAACATGATCACAAAGCCAACAAACATGGGGATGTGATAGCCGATCCTAAAATGAAAGTCAACAAAGAAAGAGCATTGTAGCAGGCATTCGTATACTTGGATTTTTTTCATCTGAGTGGGAAGAAAGATGGGGTTAATTTGAGAGAATGCTTTTAATATATAAATACATACTCATAAGTAAACAAACATGTAAATCTATCCACAGACAAGGCCCAAAGTATTCTTCCCAGAAAAGGCATCTCTCAAAACCTCGGAATCACCCTAGATGAGTTTTCTAGGAAGCCAGAGCTTCCTTCACACTGCGTTCAGTCTGCCCTATGCTCTCCAGCAGCCCACTCAATCCATGACCTGCCAGCTGTTCACTGCTTCTGCTCTCAGCCTCAATATTCACATCACTAAGAAAATGTGAAGACTGCGACATTTCACCTAAAACCTGTCATCCTTTAGGATAACAAGCTTCCACACTGCTGTCTCCCCCGGGGACCAGAACATTCCTTCTTTGCTCGTCTAACCACCTATATCAGTGGTTTTCAACCCATGGGTCACAACCCTTTGGAGGATGAGTGACCCTTTCACAGGGATGGCATATCAGATATCCTGTATATTAGATATTTACATTACAATTCATAACAGTAACACAGTTACAGTTATGAAGTAGCAACAAAAATAACTTTTGGTTGGGGGTCACTAAAACATGAGGAACTGTATTAAAGTGTCACAGCGTTAGGAAGGTTGAGAACCACTGCCCTGTGTGAAGCCTGGGCCTCTGTGTTAAGCCTGAGTCTGTACTTTGTAGATGGGATGCTTTGGTGTTTGAATGAGAATTGCCGCCACAGGCGCATATATTTGAACACTTAGTTACCAGGGAGTGGCACATTGGAAGGATTAGAAAGTTTAAGAAATGTGGCTTTATTGGAGCAAGTATGTCACTGGGGGTGGGCTTTGAGGTTTCAAAAACTCATACCAACTCCAGAGTCATTCTTTCCCTCTCTGCTTGTAGATCAGGATGTAGTTTTCAGCCCCTGCTCCAGTACCTATAAGCATACTGCCATTCTTCCTGCCATGATGATAATGTACTAACCTTCTGAAACTGTAAGCAAGCCCCAAATTTAAATGTTTGGTCATGGTGTCTCTTCACAGCAATAGAGGAGTGACTAAGACAGAAACTGTAGCTCCTGAGTTACCTGTTAGTAAGAGGTCCTACAAATGGGTTGACCAGAAGTTGCATCAAAGCCTTTGAAGCAAATAGAATCCCAATCCGGATGTTTTCTTCTTCCAAGAACTCTATCCCTTGCAAGCAGTTGTTTTTAGGTACTGAGCCAGCTTCGGTGACAGGAGGAGGGATGGTACCATTTGTCCATGCTACACGAAAGGGTACGTGCTCTTCTACAGTCATGGTGGTGTTGTCAAAGAAGGAGAACATGGTAGAGAAGGCAGGAGAGGTGAGAGATTGCTGGGAGCTTACAGAAGGACCCTGATGCAGAGAGGAGTTGAAGTCTTTGAACTCTGTCGCATACAGGAAGGTGGGCACAATGGGCACTGAAAATCAATGAGGATATATGAGGAGAGTTGAGGACAGGGATCCTTTAGCCTCTACTATGTGGAAAGGAATTACTCTGAGGAACAATTTTATGTAGAAGGAAGTGACATTATTTAAAGCCTAATGAAGATGATACCTGCCCAAATCATCCTATTAGCTAACGGACCAAATTCTATCCATGATTCAGTTCGTTTTCATGAATTTGTGTCATCCTTACTGGTTAATTTACCTACTCGTATCTTGTATAACTTGAGCATCGGTACTATAATGATTTTTCACTGATGGGAGCCAAATGGGAAAAGAATAGAGCAACCCAATGGACATAGTCTATAGATGCATATTCACCCATAGAATATGCGCACATTCCAGCTGAAGAACAAAGAGGTTCTGCCTCCTTGTATTAGGTACCAGATGACCGAGGCTAAGTACCCAGGTGGGGTAGTGTGAGAAGCTCTGACTCTGAAGCAGTTCACAGGGACGGAATTCCAGCCCCAGCACTTGCTAAGGGAAAGTTTGGACATGTCGTTTAACATCTTGTGCCTTTTTTTTTTTTTTTTTTTGTAAAAGAGACAGAACCAACCAAGATGCATTGATATCGAAACTTAACAATCTCTATGGTGAGATGGAGTGTATGTATGCATATTTCCCTTTGATGCAAAGATCCCATATTTGCTATGTCAGTGTTTGTGAGAGTTTTCTGAATATGACTCTAACTTTAGAACCACAAGAAATAAGGATCAACTCTATTAGATTGTCTGATTGTCACAAGAAGCCTCTTCTTTAAAGCAGATATCTCACTCAGGAGCAACAACATGCTATAACTTAGTCATACACTTCTGTAATGTCATGTAAAATTAATGAAGTTATCAGCCAGAACATCATACAAGGCAATGAACTGCCAACAAGACAGGGCTTGGTAAGGACTTGGATGTCCTATGTTTGCAAAGAAGAGGCTGGAGGAGCATCACAGAAAGATGCAGCTCACTACCCCAGGTGACTCTAGTCATCAGTGACCATTGATAAATGTAATGGTGAAAACATGACATCCTGGCTTGGGTCTTCTCTCCCTGCCAGGTGCTTATAAACTTGTTTCTGTTAAGAACTCTGGAGTCATTAGTCTCAAGGACAGCCTTCAGACCCTCCTGTCTATAGTTCCAGCCAACCCTCAATCAAGCAGGGTACATGCTGCCTGCTGTGACCCAAAGCAGATACACCCTCAGCACCAAAGCCCCAAACGTACCCACCACAGTGAGCAGCATGTTGTCCAGGAGCAGAGCAACAAACACCACCACCAGAACCAGCTTCCGGGACTTCCTCCCTTCCTTCAGCAACCGCTGAGGAACACCCAGAACAACCTGGAACATGGCAAGGGCTGCAGGAGGCTGGGCTGGGTAAGGAATAGGATGGTGGGGCCCTTCTCCTCTGGGTTCTTAGGAAGGCCCCTTGACAGGCGTGGTCTTCTGTCACCTTTACAGGAGAAGGCAAAGGCTACCTGGTCCAGTGAAGCTCACTGTTCAAATGAAAAGCATGAAGGGTTGTAAGTAGCACAAGAGTTTGAATTTTCCGTGTCTCTTTGTTCATTTCTTATACAATTTCAATAATTCAACATTTCCCACAATGCCTTCCAGAGAATTTTTGCTGTCCAGAGATTTAGGTCTGAAATCACACCTACTCCATTAAATAGACAACAGATGAACGGCCTTCTTGTTTCTCAACTGTCAGACACCAGTCACTCGTCTGCATGGTGCACACCTCTCCTGAGCCACTACTCTCTTTCCCTTCTAATTTTTAGACAGTTTTAATTTTGAAATACTGTTGTAAAAGGCAACTTCATGAGTCAGGCATGGTGGTGCACACCATAATCCCAGCACTTAGGAGATGAAGCCAGGAAAAGCATAAGTCTAGGGCCTCGTCTGTACTACATAGACATCCAGGTCACAGCTACACAGCAAGACCTTGTCCCAAAAATCAAGCAAATACAAATAAAAGTAATTTTATGACTATGCAAAAAACAAAGTCTTAAGTTTATCACCTCTCAAAAATTATAATGTAGGAAACTGTAGCATGCAAAAATATGTCATGCTGTCTGTTTGTCTACTGGCAAGCAAAACAGTTTAAAAAAGTCAAAGACTCGGAAGCTGGAGAGATTTGTCCTGGTCTCACAATTGATGTCAAACAGAGCTAAAAATCCCAAGCTTCTTAACTTGTATATTTGTACTCTATTTTTTTCTGTGGATATACAATGTTAGAAGTGCTCCCGGGTTTGTATTTAAGCTTTAGAGCCCTGTTCAGAGAGGTGTGTCACTGTGTACTAACATAGTAACTCTCACAAGGAGTTTCCTTAGTGAACTGCTATATCTGTAGTTTCATGTTCAGGAACCTGTATCAGACGTCACAATCATGTCACAGTTGCTTCTCTAACCTCAGGGAATCACGAATTCTGAGAGGATTTTATTTGCTCTTTATGAGGCTTCTATGGCAATGCCAACAATACCAATCATTTAACATGAAAGTGGTTTACTATCATAAAATATATGATACGTACACGATGCTGTATTCATAGCTTGCCATATGTGTGTGAAAAAGAAGCATGCTTCTGTGACACACTACAGCTTGCACAGTGAGATTTTTTTTTCTTTGTTGGGTGGTTGTTGCACGGGCAGAGGGCAGGTATGAGGGGACAGAGAGGTGAGTGGGGTTGGAGTGCCTGATATAAAATTCATAAAAAAGCAATAAAAAATTTTTAAAGAGATTTTTAAAGTGTGCTTATTTTTAAGACTAGAAAGACTCACATCCAAGCGCTGGTTACTTACACTCAGTGACTTTACTCTTTACCTGGCTTCTCATTTTCAAATAATTCTATGATGAGCCAGTACAAGCAGTAAGTGATTTTGAGTGGTTATCCCTAGGATTAAACATCAGCCTCAAATGGTAGAAGTACCACAGGCACCAAGCTTATGACTTCTAAGTCTGGGGCCAGAAGAATACCCTCCATGCTACCGTTCAAGGAGCAGGCTCTCAAGTGAAACAAATTCATGGATAACTCTGAACCCACAACCACATCCAAGTGATCTGAGACCTTTCCTTTCTTCGTATAATAAATTTCAAACTACAAACTTACTTAAGACACATAAAAATCAGAGTAAGAAATGACTAAAAAGAAAGCAACAGGAATAAAAAGTGGTTAAGCAGAGTAAAATACATAGAGTGAGACTAAACATACAATAAAACAATATAAACATAATCCCACAAAAAACATACAATAAATGAAATAAACATAAAATAAAACAACAAAAACAGAACAAGAAATCTGTCAAGCCATTCATAGTAAACTCAACAGGCAAAACCCTCTAACAAGAAACAGAAATTTTAAGGAAGAATTAAATCCGTTCAGAAAAAGAAAAAGAGTCTTACCTTACAGCTCATCTTGATGTGAGGTACTCCAAGAGTAACTGGCAGCTGCTGGCAAGACAGCGGAGACTCTGTACTCTGAAACTGGATGTGCTGATGGATTTATTGCTGCCTGTTATTTGAGGATGGTGTGTGTGCGTGTGTGTGTGCGTGTGTGTGTGTACCCACACGCACTTTGTCCACAAAGATTTAATTGGAGCCTCCAACAGATTTCCTTTAGACCCTTAGCTCTCTGCGTCAGAGGCTGACAGGGCCAGGGCTGGAGAGGCCACAGGGAGTGTGCTTTTCCTAAGCAAAGAGGCTCTGGGCGGTGCTGGTTTCCATCTGTGCTTATCTCTCACATTACTCTTTTAATTCTTGCCTAGATCTGGATGCAGACTAGAATGCCAGATAGAACCAGGGTGCATTTCCTTCCCTTCGCTTCTTAAAGATGCCTCTTGTGCTCCAGTGCTTTCCTTAAAATGTGAAACACTTATGTGAAGAAGAAAATAAGTGCTTACTGTTTTCTAGCCATAAAACCTAATAGCTAGGGCTGGGGAGATGACCCCACACACAGTATAAAGACCCAAGTTTGACTCCTAGTACCCACAAAAATAAATAAATAAATAAATAAATAAGTAAATAAATAAATCAGAGTGACAGTGCAAGCCTGTAATCATAGCATGGGAAGGATGGAAACAGGTTTCCTGGGTCTTTCTGGCCAGCCAGTATAGCTGAAGGAGCAAGCTCTAGGTTTAGTAAGAGACTGTCTCAAAAACTGTGGAGACAAATTGAGGAAGACACCCAACATTGACTTCTGGCTTCCACACATATATGCACACACATGCATTTGCACATGGTCATGTAGAAGCACACATAAATATATGCAAATCAAACATCTGTGGTCTATGTACAGGCACAGACTTTTCACTGTGTTCCCTCATCCTAATCCTACTTCAGTGCTGGGCACAAAATAGCCTCTTATAAATCTTTATTATGGGTGACTAGACAGATGGCTACAGGACAGACAGCACCTCATTGAGAGATATTCAGAGACACAATAGGTCTGTAATGCATGAAGTGTCTTCAGTGGGACCTTGAATGTAAAGTTTACAGAAGGCCAAATAAGACACATGAATGAGAATAACAGAGGTCTCCTGTTATGAGCTATCCTTATTATGTGAATTAACTTGGAGGATTGATTTAGGGCTAAAAAGGAAGAAGGAAAGAACTTGAAAATGTAAACCTAGAGAGAGAGAGGACAAGGTCACTAAAGAAATGTGTCATTCCTGTGGGTACTTTGAATTTAGTAGCACAAACCAGCACACATTTGCTGTGGTACAGTTCAGGAGGTCAGAAGTCCACACAGCTGTACCTGGGTTAAAATGAAGATATCAGCAGGGCTTTGTTAATTCTGGAGCTCTAGGTATTGTAGGTCCACTTAAACCCAACATGTATCCAATCAAACACCAGGCCAATGCAGATGACAAAAATTTATTATAATCAAGCCACTACTGGTTGATCAGGGCTGACTCTGAGAACAGACTCAGGAGCTTAACTATGACCCTGAAGGGACTTTTTACAGCATATTTAAATGGTAAAACCATAGAGCTAAGAGGGTAGGGAGGTTATAGCATTTTCCAATCATATTTTGACGGAAAGGGTTGAGCAAGGGAATTTCCATCAGTCAGGATAGGAGTTGTTCCCTGAGCCTGGGGACATGAACTGATTTGACTGTGCTAGCGAGATGGAGAGGTTGCCCTTAAGATGTCTGGCCTCAGATAACTGTCGCCTTACAACAGAAGCTGTTCAGCTATTGGGAAGCTCTCCTAGGGCCTGGGACCTTGAATCTAATTTCTCCTTGTGATTAAATGGAGTCTGAAAACAAAATAGTAGTACTTAGAATAAATTTCTTTTGCTTGTTCCCAACACTGGGGACAATTCAATTCAAGAGGCCACCTACAGATCTTGGCTCCTAGCTTTTCAAAGCCAGAAGCACATATTGAACTCTTTCTGCCATTCACTTGCAAGAACCCTTGTGGTTATACTGGTACATCCAAATAATTCAAAGTCCTGACCCCCGGACCTTAAAATAAGATTCCCTGCATCATCTGTACTTTTATCATTCAGAGAAATAGTCACAGGTTCATCACAAGGATGTTAGCATGTCTCAGTGCCAATGCCTGCCCTTTTATCATGGGATGTGGAGGGCAAAGCACATGGGTTCCCCAACATGCTCTATACTTGTGTCTCTAAGGATAAAAGGGACTATGGCTGGAAGTTAGAGAGATGTATCGGTAAACATATTTTCTAATTCTGGCCAAAAGGCCTTTTGGGAGTTGAGTTGGCACTTCTGCCAACATATTCCCTGGCAAGTGTACTTTACGTTCTCTGAGGGTTTGGGGATCTCCTGCAGAGTGCAGCTGTCTAGTGAAGAACACTCACATGGGGCTGATGGAGGATATAACAATCCTAATTGAAGAAAACTTGGAGATCCCACCAAAATCAGAGTCCCCCCAAACAGTATATGAAAATGATTTGGGGGAACAGAGGACTTAAAAGTGTAGGTATGGGTAAAGAATGATCATACTTTACATTAGCAGAAATAACAGCAGCAATGACAACCACTGTGAACTGCCTACTCCATATTCAGCAGATAGCTAACATGTAGCCATGTTACATGTAATATATGTTGTATTTAAAATATGTGAATACATTTTTCGGTTGCAGCACTTGTGTTCATAGCCAGGGCAAGTAAGTCTTCATGGAATACTGGTGATAATTACAGGAATGAGCACTTATCATCCTCTAGTTGAATTTTTTTCATCTATGTGTGTGTGTAGGGGTAGAAGTCAGTAGACAATCTTGGGTGTCAGTCCTCCTCTTCTACATTGTTGAGACCAAGTCTCTTATTGGGCAGTGTACTCACCAGGCTGCCTGGTCAGTGAGTAGGTCCAGTGAATTCCACTCAAGTCATCAGCTGTGGCAGCAAGCGTCCTTACCACTGAGCCATCTAATGTGCTCTGAGACATAAATGTGTGTGCACATTTTCAGACACGCATATACTTTTCAAAGCTAAAAGCAACCTGATGCCTTCTGGTGGACGACTGAGCATGCCACTGTGGTAAGTGCTCACAATGAGATCTTAGCCATCATGGATCAATCTTGAGAGTATCATACTGAAAGGATGTCATTCGTCAGAGGAAAAACCCCTTACCATTTCATATGAGGCTCCTAGAATAATGGAATTAATAAAAAAAAAACTTCATGTCTGCTGGACTATGGGGGAGGGGAAATGGGAAGTGGTTCTTCAATGAGAACAGAGCCTCAGTCTCACAAGATGAAAAGTTTCTAAAGATTAGTTGGTTGAACCAATGTCAATACATTTATTACTGAACTGTATATTTTAAAATGTTTAACGTGATAGGTCTTGTCTCTTTTGATATAGACTTTTTAAAAGTTTTAAGTACATCATGATTATATATAATATATATTTGATTACCTACTGAGAAATATGTACATATACACATGTATATATAGATAGAAACATATATACCTCTATTAAGAAATACATATACATAGAGCACAATGGCTCGAATCTCAGCACTCTGGAAGCTAAGATAAGAAAATATCCATAAGCTCAAAGCAGCCTGGACTACACAAAGAGCTCAAGAACAATCTAGGCTACAGATTGAACCTATGTCTCAACAAACAAGATAGAAACTAGTCCCAGCTAGTCTCAAACTCACAATCCCCCTGCCTCATCCTCCCAAGAACATGATTATACATCTTGACTTTACATATTTTCCATATTACAGCAGAAAATTCAAACCTAAAGAGTAATCAGCAAAAAGCAATACTTCCATATAGATTACAGATATTCCAGTGGCCTCTAAGTCCTGGCAAAGAACTATTTCTGATCAGAGCTAAGTGGAAGTGTGAGGCTTTCCAACCATGTTTCTGTTCTTCCCAGTTTAAATGGCTGGCAATTGGGACCTTCAGACAGACAGCGTTTTCTCTGGGCATATATCCACATAAAACAATGACTGGAGCTGAGGTGGACAGGGCCTGCCACAATGGATGTCCTGTCACTCAGATCTACAGGGTGTTTTTGTCTCTCATTACTTCCTATTCCCCTTAGCTGTTCAAATATTTAACAATCACTTCATAATTCCTCATATTTAGTAGATATCAGAGTTGTAGACCCAGACTATAGAGGCATGGTTCCAAATATATGACTTTGATTCAGAAGTTATGTCCAGGTTTCTAAAAAGAACAGGATATTTAAGGGGAGAGGCTGTAACTTTCTATGGCTGTGATCTTTATGACATTGAAGAACCTATGGAATAGTGTTGTCTCCAAAGGGTAAGGATGACTCTCTGTGAGAGAAAATAAGTACTGGACTCAGATCCAGGGGAACAAGGTACTTTTTTTTTTCTTTTTTTTTTCCATTTTTTTTTTATTGGATGATTTATTTACATTTCCTATGTTGTCCCCTTACCCCATCCCCCACCACCCCCTCGGAACCCCCAATCCCCTCGCCCCTCCTCCTTCTTCTCTGTGGATGTAACCTCTATCTACCCCCCCCACTCCCACCTCCCCACCCTCAAAATTCCCACCCCCTGGGGCATCCAGCCTTCATGAGGTCAAGGTTCTCTTCTTCCACCTATGCCCAGCAGGGCCCTCCACTTTTACATATTCAGCTGAAGCCCTGGATCCCCCCCTAAGTGCTCCCAGGCTGGTGGTTTAGACCCTGGGAGCTGTGGTTGGTTGGTATTGTTGCTCTCCTCATGGTGCCATAAATCCTTTCAGCTCCTTCAGTCTTCACTCTAACTTCTCTATTGAGAACCCCATGATCAGTTCAATGGCTAGTTGTGAGCATCTGCCTCTGAATATGTCTGACCCTTGAAGACCTCTGAGGAGACATCCATATCAGGCTCTTATCAGCATGCACTTCCTGTCTTCCACATCAGCATCTACCTTTGGTGATTGCACATGGGATAGATACTCAGGTGGAGTGGTCTTGAGACGGCCCCTCCTTCAGTTTCTGTCCCTCACTTTGTCTCCATATTTGCTCCCTTGAGTATTTTGTTGCTCCTTCTAAGAAGGACCGAATCACCCTCACTTGGTCTTCCTTCTTTATGGGCTTCATGTGGCCTGTGAGTTGCATCTTGGGCATTTCAAGGTTCTAGGCTAATATCCAATAATCAGTGAGTGAATACCATGTGTCTTCTTTTGTGATTGGCTTACCTCACTCAGGATGATAATTTCTAGTTCCATCCATTTACCTAGGAACCTCTCGAATTCATTGTTTTTAATAGCTGAGTAATACTCCATTGTGTAAATATACCACATTTTTTGAATCCATTCCTCAGTTGAAGGACATCTGGGTTCTTTCCAGCTCCTGGCTATTATAAATAAGGCTGCTATGAACATAGTTGAGCATATGTCCTTGTTATATGTTCGAGCATCTTCTGGGTATATGCCTAGGAGTGGTATAGCTGGATCCTCGGGTAATGTTATGTCCAATTTTCTGAGGAACCGCCAGACTGATTTCCAAAGTGGTTGCACCATCTTGCAGTCCCACCAACAATGGAGGAGTGTTCCTCTTTCTCCACACCCTCGCCAGCATCTACTATCACCTGAGTTTTTAATCTTAGCCATTCTGACTGGTGTGAGATGGAATCTCAGGGTTGTTTTGATTTGCATTTCCCTGACGACTAAGGATGCTGAACATTTCTTTAGATGCTTCTTGGCCATTCGAGTTTCTTCCGTTGAAAATTCTTTGTTAAGCTCTATACCCCATTTTTTAATAGGGTAATTTGGTTGTCTGGAGTCTAATTTCTTGAGTTCTTTGTATATATTGGATATTAGCCCTCTATCAGATGAAGGATTAGTAAAGATCTTTTCCCAATTTGTTGGTTGTCGTTTTGTCCTATTGACAGTGTCCTTTGCCTTACAGAAACTTTGCAATTTTATGAAGTCCCATTTGTCAATTCTCGATCTTAGAGCATATGCCATTGGAGTTCTGTTCAGGAACTTTTCCCCTGTGCCCAAGTATTCGAGGCTTTTCCCCACCTTCTCTTCTATTAGTTTCAGTGTATCTGGTTTTATGTGGAGGTACTGTATCCACTTAGACTTGAGCTTTGTACAAGGGGATAAGAATGGATCAATTTTCATTCTTCTACAAGTTGTCTTCCAGTTGAACCAGCACCATTTGTTGAAAATGCTGTCCTTTTTCCACTGGACAGTTTTAGCTCCTTATACCTTGGTGTGAATCTAACCAAGCAAGTGAAAGACCTGTACGACAAGAACTTCAAGTCTCTGAAGAAAGAAATTGAAGAAGATCTCAGAAGATGGAAAGATCTCCCATGCTCATGGATTGGCAGGATTAATATAATAAAAATGGCCATCTTGCCAAAAGCAATCTACAGATTCAATGCAATCCCCATTAAAATCCCAACTCAATTCTTCACAGAGTTAGAAAAGGAAATTCTCAAATTCATATGGAATAACAAAAAACCCAGGATAGCGAAAACTATTCTCAACAATAAAAGAACTTCTGGAGGAATCACCATCCCTGACCTCAAGCTGTACTACAGAGCAATAGTGATAAAAACTACCTGGTATTGGTACAGAGACAGGCAGGAAGATCAATGAAATAGAATTGAAGACCCAGAAATGAACCCACACTCCTATGGTCACTTGATCTTTGACAAAGGAGCTAAAACAAGGTACTTTAAAATGCCAAAATCCAAAGCCAAGCATGATAGCATACATTTATAATCTCAACTCTAGAAAAGCTAAGGCAATTCCAGGGAATCCAACAATCTCTTCTAGATTCTGAGGGCACCAGACTTGCACATGGTGCACATACATCCATGCAGGCAAAGTACCATAAATAAAACCTCATACACATACTTATAAACAAATACAATGCAAAACCAAACCAAGGGCCAGAAATATAGCTTAGTCATAGAGATACTGGCCAGCATGTGCAAAGAAGCCTTAGATTCAATGTACAGGATACACACACACACACACACACACACACTAACATAAACTGGAACTTCACATAATCTTTCCATTTCAAGGCACTAGTAGCAAATTCAGTAATACATAAGTAGATCAAAGGGTTTCATTCCCAATCCTCTCGAAGAACAAGGCAGAGAAATTTTAAGCTAAAGAAAATACACATTCCATGCCAGTGAAAGCAAGCTTCTTATCTGAGCAAAGACACTTTAAACTCACTCTGGATGTCCTTCAGCTGTGGCAGAAATATGCAGGTGTCTTATAATAGTGTAGCACTCCAAAGCAGGCTGTCCTGGTAGGATTTAAATGTGAGGACTCTTCTGGCTGTTGTATCTCACCTGAGACCTTTCAGTTCCTTGCTGGAGACCTAAGCCTTGTGCATACACTCCTACCCACCTCCTGCTCACCCCATGCTCTCTTTATCTCTTTTCCACGATGAGGACGTTCCCTTCCTTCTATGGGCCCCCTGATTTTTGGCATACCATTCAAAAGACCTCTTTTACTTCAAGTGCTAGATTTCTTTCTAAATTAAATTTTGTATTTATTTACGTGTGCATTTGTGAGTATTTGTACACATGGAAAGAGGATATATACACTTGCCGGAGTGTTGAGATCAGAAAATGGCACTGGCTCCCCTGGAACTCCCCTGGAGTTACAGGCAGTTATGAAATAGCTCTATTCCTTTAAGGCATGGTCTCACCCTGAACTCAAAGCTCCCCCTTTCTCAGATAGGCTCAGACTGGTCTTTTCCAAGCTGGGTGTCTTAGTTAGGGTTTCTATTGCTGTGATTAAAAAAAAAAAAAAACCATGACCGAAAAGCAAGTTGGGAAGGAAAGGGTTTATTTGACTTACACTTCCATATTGCTGTTCATCATTTAAGGAAGACACCCTTTAAGAAAGACAGGATGGCAGGAACTCCAGCTGGGCAGGACTTTGGAGGCAGGAGCTGATGCCGAGGCCATGGCAGGGTGATATTTAACAGACTTGTTCCCCATGGCTCACTTAGCCTTCTTTCTCACAGACCTCGGGACCACCAGCCCAGGTGTGGCACAACCCAAAATGGGCCCTGTCCCATCAATCACTGTTTAAGAAAATGTCGTAAGGGCTTGCCTGTAGCCAGCTCTTATGGAGACATTTGCTTGAGGTTCCCTCCTTTTCAGATGACTTTCACTTGTGTGGAGTACATAAGACTATCCAGGATACTGGGGCTAGAGGTATGTAGAGGGTGACTTCTTTATTACATGGGCAGTAGTAACATCTGAACCCTGGACCTCCTGGCTGCAAAATGTCTTAGCCACCGAGACATCTTTCCAAGTCCCCAGTCTTCAGATTCTCAATGCCTCCAAATTGTTCAGATCATCGACGCACAGTTCATCAGGGCGGGACTGTATGGTAGTGGCTAATCCATTTCATGGCAGCTGAGAAAGCTATGATCACCTATACTGTTTAAGGGCATTTCCCCAGTGGCCTAAGCTCCTTCTACTAGACCCTACCTTTGAAAGTTTCCCCATCTCCCAACGGTGTCACAGGCTGGCCTTCAAGTTTTCGTCACAGACGCTTTTGAGAAACACTTGCAGAGCCATAACTGTATGTTATTGTTTCTATTAATGTTACTGATTTCTAATCATTATTGACTCTCTGGGCTTCACAGAAGCTGGGCTGAGGTACCACAGGCCCTGAAGAAGACTCACACCTTTCCAGAGCCTCTTTGCTTAAGAATGAAAGTGAAGAAACACCATTCTTCCATGTGGACTTCAGTTTTGAAACCCACGTATCGGGCAGTGGTGGCGCACGCCTTTAATTCCAGAACTTGGGAGGCAGAGGCAGGCGGATTTCTGAGTTCGAGGCCAGCCTGGTCTACCGAGTGAGTTCCAGGACAGCCGGGGCTACACAGAGAAACCCTGTCTTGAAAAACCAAAAAAAAAAAAAAAAAAAAAAACAACCAAAAAAGAAAAAACAAAAAGAAACCCATGTATCCTGGGCAGTGTAGGCAGAATCCTACCTATAACGGTTGGACTCTCAGCCTCAACAATGGCTACTTATAGAGTTTAGTCATACACTAACTATGGGAAATTGACCATCCTCATACCGTTGGATGAGAGATATAGTGGAGACTGGTTGAGATAGTGTGACTTTACTGGAGTAGAGAAGGCAGGGTCACTTAAGAACAATTCACATGTATTCTCTAAATTCAGTTCTCATCAGACTCACACCTAGTAAGTACACCTTTCAATCCTTACCAGGAAATAGAGAGAAGGGGTCCCTTTAGCCATCAGCATAGGTCCTAGTTATGCCACTGAGCAACTGTAAGACTGTGGAGAGCCTTTTGATTTCTCTGTGCCACTGCTGCTAACTTGTAGAGTTTTTGTGGAAGGTCAATGAGTTACATTAACAGCAAGCAATTAGCAGGCCATGGTGAATTGTCTTTATGGAGACAGAGGCAGGAGGATCACTGAGTTCCAGGGCTACTTGGTCTGTATAACGACTTCTAGGCCAGCCAGGGCTACATAGTGAAACCTTGTTTCTAACAACAAGAGAGAGAGAGAGAGAGAAAGAGAGAGAGAGAGAGAGAGAGAGAGAGAGAGAGAGAGAGAGAGAGAGAGAGCGCGCAAAGACCATCAAAGTCCATAAATGTACTAACCTTGTGTTTTGGCTTCTGTAGTTCTGCTTCGGGCTAAGTGTTCTTGCTAACTGAGATGTGGATTTTATGCTTAAAAGCTCATGCTCATCCTGGGAAAGGTTTAGAACAATACTTGGGTCCTGAGCACCCAGTGTAGTAGATGGTGGGCTAATAAAAGATTTTCTATTGGCTTGAACCTGTACTTGAATAGTCTCTTCTGGTGGGTCCCTTACAACACCTGGAACATAGTAGGGCATACAGTACTACGTTCTGAGAAATTAATTATCAGAAAAACATGAAGACATGGATTCTGCTCTCCAGAGCCACTCTATTTGTGAGGAGAATTTCAAACACTAAGTTCCCTAAGTAAATTCCCCTTCGAAGGGCATCACCTACCCTGACCACTTTTGAGCTGTTAGTTCTTGCTCACCACAAGAATTTACAGATTGCTCAAGACCTAATGTGAAACACCCAGCTCTGACCTTCCCGTTTACATCGTCTCCAGATTCTTTGTTCATGTGTTTGTTTTGTTGTCCACAGTGCTGGAAATGGAATCTAAGTTGTTCTATCTGCCAAGCAAGGGATCTACCGCTGAGCCCTAGACCCTCTGCTCCAAAATACTAACTGAAACAAGTATTTCCCCTCTCCTCCCAGCCTTAATCAACACTAGGGACTTTAAAAAAAAAAAAAAACAGGTACGCAATCTAGAATTTCATTTTACAATGTTTTACATATTATCTCTGTAGGATCGTACATCTTTTTCTTGTCTCCATTATTTAGGCTTGTGTTCCTTACACATATTGTACTGCAAGTATTGCTATCTTTGCTTTAAAGATATGGCATGGGCATACAGAACTAAGACTGGTTAAGTGTGAGCCTGGCTCCACCTAGCCTGGTATAATGTATTTATGGCTCAGAGCAAAAATGTGTCCTTCAGTTCTTTGGAGTTTCTTCAGTGACCACACTATGCTGAGTACATTACCAGTTAGGCATTTGCTTGCAGAAGGCATCATTTGAATGCTTTTGATTCTCTGAGTGCAATGCAAGTAAGCTAAGGGGGGAAAAAACTTTCATAGCTCTGAGATTCAGACTTAGAGACAACTCAGATCATGACCGTGATGGAAAGGCAGAGGTGATCCAAATTAGAATGTCTCTGGAGCTTTGCCTGAAATCCCAGATGCTGTAATAATAGTTTATTGATATCAGAGAAAGGGCTTTTAGCAGATTCTAGGTGAGAGCCTGGGGCTTGTATCACTTTGGATCAGATACACTCACTCATCTTAGAATTAATTTGATGTTCCAAAATTCCTCATTGATACTTTGTATCTGGGGTATTTGTAGATTGATCTGAATTTATACAGAAGACCTAGGCAAAACATGCGTGCATAGAAGTTATGGAGTCAACAGGCATTGTTTACAGTCTAAGAAGCTCAAATCACAGAGAAATCACTTTACTTTCTGAGACTTCTGTTTCATTGCCTGCAAATTGGAGAGAAAGATCTAGTATCACTCCTTTCTAAAAATCTAACAATTATAGTCCTCTAAAAAGGACACTCACATAAGGAAACTTGGTGTTCTCCACCTGAGTGGTATTTTCCATTAAATAAAGAAAGATTCACATTCTATGGGGAAAATTTAGTCACTGGCATGAGCTCTACTTGCCTTTCCTTCCTTATTTTTTCTTCCTCAATGAGTATTTGTAATAAAATACAATTTCACATTTGTAGGGGAGTCTCTGAATGCTACTAGCCTTTTCATTAATTTTAAATCCTTAAGAAAACCAGGCCTAGAGAACCGTGCTCATAATACCAGCTTTGGGTCTTGGGGACAGGTGGGTAGAGAGCTCAAGGCCAGCCTCACTCCATAGCTCCATCATAAGGTTGAGGCAAGCTGGGTCTACAAAAAAAGTGTTTCAAAAAACCCAACCAAATAAAATTTTAAAAGATATACATTACATAAAATATTTCCTATTCACAGATGACAATTGAGAGACAGAGGAACTGATGGTTGTCCCAAGGTCACATTCTGTGTTTAAAAAGACAGTCAACATTGAATGCAGGCTTGCTGTCTCTAAGTTTCCTGCTCTGACATTCATACTCATCCAAATTAGAGTTAGAGTGGCATGTCATTTAGCTCTTAAAAAAGAATCCTAACACAGCAGACCTCAACCTGTGGGTCACAACATAAGAAATCTGCATATCAGATACTTGCATTACTATTTATAATGGTAGCAAAGTTACAGTTATGATGTAGCAATGAAATAATTTTATGATTGGGGTCACCACAATATGAGGAACTGTATTAAAGGGTCTTAGCATTAGGAAGGTTGAGAACCATTGATCTAACACATAGTAATTAATGTGTAAAGGCTGATCAATCAATAGAAGTATATGAGTAATCTCAGCTAAGAAATATATAGATTTGCATGCATAAGGCCTACATAAGATCAAGGTATCTGGGGCTGGAGAGATGGCTCAGCGGTTAGGAGCACTGGCTGCTCTTCCAGAGGTCCTGAGTTCAATTCCCAGCAACCACATGGTGGTTCACAACCATCTGTAAAGGGATCAGATACCCTCTTCTTGTGTGTATGAAGACAGCAACAGTGTACTCATATATATAAAATAAATAAATCGTTTAAACAAAAGATCAAGGTAGCCAAAATCCCAGCACAAATGAGGAAGCTGCTGCTGTTGAGTTACCCTACCCTGAGGAGCTATTGGCAACAGATGGCTGCTAAGGGGAGGAACAGAGTCTGTTTTGCTCAAAGATATGGTCCCTGAGAGGTCACCCATGTAGATGGTCCTACACCCATGCACATATAAGCAGCACAAAGTTGACTCAGTAGACTTTAAAAAAGAAAAGATGTGAACTTGGGAGGGGTAGGATGGCAGGAGACGGAGTAAGAATTGGAGCAAAGAGAACTGGGGAGTAGATTTGATCAAAATGTATCAGACACATACACGAAATTTCCAAACAATAAAAGTTTAAAAGAGCTATATAGAACTCAGTGTTTACATTCAATTACCTCTTTTAATACTTACATCAATTTTATAGAGGGTTGAAGGATCGCTATATATGTAAATGAGATATACCAAAAGTAGGCTTTAAGTGACCTGGGTACATTTACTTCAATTGTGACACCATGTGACTGACTTTTAGTCGAAATGCTTAGGAGCAGGAATGCTTTAAATCTCAAATTTCTTTTTAAAAATTGTGAAATATTTGCATTTCCATAACGATATGTCTTGTATATAGGCTATAAGTCTAGAGATAAAACTTATATATATTCCGTATATACCTCACATATATAGCCCAAAGGGAATTTTATAACAATATAGTAATTGGGCTGGAGAGACGGCTCAGCGGTTACGAGCACTGGCTGCTCTTCCAGAGGCCCTGAGTTCAATTCCCAGCAACCACATGGTGGCTCATGTCCATCTGTAATGGGATCCGATGCCTCTTCTGGTGTGTCTGAAGAAAGCGACAGTGTACTCACATACATAAAATAAATAAATCTTTAAAAAACAAAACAACATAGAGTAATTCTGTGAATGAGGCAAAGTTCCATGCTTCCCAAACTGATAATAAGTTATAAACCTTACCTAAGGCCAGTCTAGATATCCTGTCGTGTATTTATAAACAAATCTATGGAGAACTAACACAAAGAAGTTTTTCATTGTGTTGCCCTATCACAGCAAAGTTCCTGTCTTCTTCCGTTCTTACATTGTAAACAGGACTACAATCAATTTACTGTGTTGCTCTTTTCTCAGAGGCTGTTTTTTCTGTTTGTTCCTTTGTTTTGAAACATTGTTTCACTATGTAGCTCTGGCTGCCCTGCAACTCAGACCTTCCTGCCTCTGCCTCCTGGGTGCTGCGTTTAAAGGCATGCACCATCACACCAGGCCAACAGCTAGCTAATTTTATCACAGCAAAAGAAAACAAACTAGAACCCTGTGTGAGTTCTAACCTCTTAACTGGTTTTCCAGTCTGTTCCTAAGGTGGTCTTCCACACGGATGTGCGAGAAAGCCTGTTGAACAGATCCACGAGAGAAAGAACTTGGTAGAGGATAAACTGAAATAAGTTATGATACAAAGTTAACAATCAGGGGACTAGGTTTTCTATCTTCTGCTTTCCAAGGTGTTTTTCACGGCTTGGTAATGGACATCAGTAGTCTGTATTTTCTTATATACGTTTTCCTACCTCTTCCAATTAATTTCTTTTTCTTTTTCAAGTCAGGGAAGTATAGCGAGGCGGCCCTGGAGTCTCAGAGTCTGAAGGTCTCAAGACGTCGACTGAGGGAGGCTTGGGGGGGGGGCAGTCTCTGTAGCTGCAGAGGGGTCGGTGGACTCATTAGTGTCAAAGGTTGGGATGTCATCATTTGTAGTCTCGGGAGTGCTTGTAGGTCTGGAAATATCCACAGAGCCATTCACCCCTTGCCAATAGTTGTCCGCTCCCCTGGACCCTGGACCCTCATGGATGGGGCTCTCTGCTGAGACTGCAGTCTGACCAGCTTTTTTGCTTAAGCCATTTTCATACTGCTGGTAGGAAGTGCTGGGAAGTAAAAAGGATACTGAATCAGAAAAGGCTCTGGTACAGACAAGAGCTCACTTTTCAAGGGCTGGCTGCTTGCCACCATCCCCACCACCCGAGCACTACAAGAGAGAGTTCCCAGCCCTCTGGCATTTTCTAGATGTATATGTGTGTGGAGAGTGTCTCTCTGTGCTTGGACACAAGAAGGGATTCACCTGGTTGGGAGCCCTTGTGGGGCATGGAATCTTATGAGTTCTCTCTCTTGTGTCCATTTTGCCCTCTGGCCCCTTTCGCTTCTCTTTTCCCCGCTGAGGGCCCGGATCCGCGCTCCCAGCACGCTGGTCAGCTCCCTACCGCACGCTAGCACGCGCGCGCACCCTGCGCCACCCCCGCAGAACTCCAGTCACGAGTCTGGGGGCGGGGCGCCGCCGAGAGGGCGGGGCCTCTGCCGCAGCTTCGCAGCGCGCATGGGTGGAGACGGCCGCACGGGCCTCCCTGCTATTTGTGCGCCTGCGCCGCGCTGCTGCGAGCCAGTCCGGACCGAGGAGACAAGATGGCGTTGCGAGCGATGCGGGGAATCGTGAACGGGGCCGCACCCGAACTGCCCGTGCCCACCGGTGGTCCGATGGCAGGATCTCGGGAGCAAGCGCTGGCGGTGAGCCGGAACTACCTCTCCCAGCCTCGTCTCAGTGAGTACGGGAAAGTGAGCTTGTCCACCAAGCCCTAGGCTTGTGCTC
Source organism: Grammomys surdaster (assembly GCF_004785775.1). Classification (NCBI taxonomy): domain Eukaryota; kingdom Metazoa; phylum Chordata; class Mammalia; order Rodentia; family Muridae; genus Grammomys; species Grammomys surdaster. The sequence continues at coordinate 112,554 of NW_021618396.1, read as the reverse complement.
TCACCTGTTCAGCCAGCTGGGAGGGAATGGGATTCATTTCCCCCATCGCTCAGTTCACCAGCACCTCTCCAGCTTTGCGTAAGCTTTTTCATGACTTAGGGGGCCGAGGGTGAGAGAGCACCAACTGGAGCCTGCCCATGGGCTCCTGATGATTGCCCTACCCGCTCCGGAGTTCTCTGGGCTAGAGTATTGATTGCTAGGCACTTGTCTGTCTCTGAGGGCCACTTGTCACCCGTACCTTCGTCTGCTCCTGGCCTCATTTAAATGTCTCCCGGTCGAGGGAACGCCCACTCCGTCCCCTTTGCCCCAAGGACCTCTGGGCAGGTGGACCGAGCAGAAGGTGTAGTGTCATCGCTGACGTGGGCAGGCCCGCGGATAGAGGGAGATGTGGCTTATTCTGTAGGGACCGCTTCACAGGAGGATACCAGAGAACCCTAGAGCTGAAAAATACACTGGTCGTGCAGTCCCTCTCATTTTACAAGCGAGACGCCTAAGGTTCTGGAAAGGATATTGGGAAAAGAGGAACCAAAAATCGAGTTTCTTAATCCTTGCTTGGTCTTCTGTTGTTTTTTTCGTTTACTGATCAGCTAACCAAACTCAGTTGAATGGAAAGTTGATTTCTACTGTCATGTGCATGCATAGGCTTAAATGTAGTGATTATAAAAGACCTCGATAAGCCATGTTTAAGTAGACAAGTCAGTCTTTCCCAAGTGGCTCTTGTTGGCTGAAGATTTCGGTTGTAGAGAATCAAACCTGGCTCCCTTAAAGCCAGGCAAAGAGCTTTGAAAGAAGACTTTTTTTTTTTTTAAGTATCTGTTGTTTCCAGATAATAAGACTGCGTTTGCACCGGTTAATTGCCAGCTTGGCTCTGTGGGTGGCTCATCGGTTAAAAAGCATTTCAGCTGAAGGGTTTTAGCTAGGCGCCCTCCAGCCTGACTAATCCTGTCCCGAGCTGTCAGTGGATCATGTGATAACACTGCAGTGTGGGGAAGGAAAATCACATTGGAGAGTGGATTGCTGAGGTGTGCCTTTTAAGCATTTTTTAAGAATAATTGTTAGAATTAGAGAATCCCTGTTAGGGGTTCATGTAAGCAGAAGGAAACGTTGAGAAAGCTGACAGATTTATACCTGAGAATTACAGATTCTCATGAATTGCGTTTGGTATGTATGCTTTGCTCTGGGCAGAGCACATAGACACTGGTGTCTTCTAGGAAAAAGATGTTACAAGGTTGTAATAGTCTGTTTCCATATAATAAGTCATTCAGAGTCAATTCAGGGAGTGTAGAATACTCCATGGCTAAGATAGTAAGCCCTTCAGGGATGCGTAGTGTTTCTTTCACCATCATATATATGTTCCTGGCCAATGTTTGAAGAGTTTGTTCACAGGAGGATTCTGCTGATTAAGCTGTCTCTGAAAGTTGCCTAACTTGGCCTCTTTGCGTCCCCAAGTTCACACTGTCTGACTTAGGAAGTGCTCTGTAAATTCTATAACTTGCAATTCAATTTGTCCTAGTAGTTCAGTGTGTATGTTTTTAATATGGATAGGGTTTGTGGGGAGTTGGAATACTGCACTTAAATATCATCTTTTACTATTTTTTACCACATTCCTAGTCAGCTTTAAATATTAACTCAATTTTTATTACTAAAGTTTGATGGTACTACCTAAATAACTATAGTTAATTAATACACACTCTTTGAATGGAGTAATTTTGACAGTTGCCCTGTGAAAATTAAATCCTGTTTTAAAACAACTTCAGGGATATTAAAAATTCTAGATACTATATGTACACAACATAAAAAATTATTCAAGGTATTAAAAAGAAATGGAAAGTAAAATATTCAGGCTTGAAATTAGTAACTAATCTTGAGCACGTCATTCGACTTCCTGACTTCACAAGGTAAAAATCCTTTGCCGTTTTAAACTTTGAGAAAGATCAGCTATCTACAAAGCTATTAGAGCAGACTACTCTGGGCTTGGTTGGGTCCGTTTCCTTGACCCATGTATCAGCTAACCTTAAGTTTCTCGGGTCACAAAGCAGAACCCCAACAAAAAAACGCAAGTGACTCTACTTGCTTTTCTTCTAGAACCATCTCAGGTGTGCATTGCTCAGGTTTGTTCTCTGATCTTGCACAATAGAAGGAATGGCTTTCTTAGCTGTTGTTTTGCTATGGGGTGGTGCCTGAAGAGCTAGGGTTTATTGTGCAATGGCTTTTGCTTTAAGTATGTCACAATCCTTAAGGGTGTGAGTAGTGTTGAACAACTTCTTTCCCTGCAGAATGAAGAGCTAATCATCTGATAGATTATGTGTTCTCTCTCTCATATGTATACATACACACATACATACACACATACATACATACGGTTTGAGACAGGTTTCTCTGTGTTGAGACAGGGTTTCTCTGTGTAGCTCTGGCTGTCTTGCAGCTCTGTAGACCAGGCTGACCTCAGTCTGCCTGCCTCTGCCTCCCAGGCACTGGGACTAAAGGTGTGCACCACCACTCTTTAAAATCTTCTAGTTCCTGGGGTTTTGTTTTTTATTGGTTGATTATTGAGCAAGTTGGTTTTTTGGTTTGTGTGTGTGTGTGTGTGTGTGTGTGTATTTGAGAACAGATATGTAGCCCTGGCTGGCCTGGAACTCACAGAGATCTGCCTGCCTCTGCCTCCATGCCCAGCCTGTTTTACTCAGTATCCCTGGCAGGACTGGAACTTGCTATGCAGTATAGTAGCTATCCTGTTTTTCAGCTTTAAATAAATCATGGCTTCTAAGTGCTACTCCATAAATGTTTGTGTGTAATGTAAGCATGTGTCTGCCGTTGCCATAAGGGTAATAATTTGTCAGTGGCTTTGCTGTGTGATGGATGTTCTTGGATGCTGTACTCTGAACTGGTATCTCTCCAACTACCTGTGGTTATCTGGGTAGACAGATAAAAGGTGGTACCTGATGATTTCCTGCTGAGTTTTCTTTTTGTATACTTTCATTGGCATGGAAAGGGCTGATGTTCTTATTCAAACTGTCTTTTTGCATCGATTTCTAGTACAACTGCTAGGAACTGTGTGATCTTGGTATTTTAAGTTATAGTGTTACCAGATAGAAGTGTTTCTGGACCATAGAGTAGCAACTATGTAATTAAAGGAAAGCAGCACAAAACTTCAGTGAAACAAGCCGAAGCTCCTCCATTAGTAACATTTCTCAGGGCTTTGGTGTCTAAAAGTTAGTAGTCAAATGATCCCTGCCTCACAGTGTTTTGTAAAGATAAAATCAAATAATCTGAAAATACACAGTAAAAATGTGCCTCACTCTCCTAAAAGGCTTGGTAGTATTTTCACTTAGTTCAGATTATGAGCTCCATTAGCTTAGTCTCTGTGTATCTGTTTAAATTAAACTGATGAGGCTCTCATCTGTACCACACTAGGTCCCCTGTGTTCTTCAGATTACCAGTAAGGGAAAACTGCATCCTCTCTGTCAGATAGTCTCTGCTTGATTAATGAATGACTGCAATGGGTTCAAGAGCCACCCAGACTGAGTTTTCGACCACTTTTCTAGCAGCTGTAAGTGCTGGCAAAGGTTAGCCTTGCAGCAGTGACAGAATGTAGACACTGGGGAACCTGCCTGCCCCACAGCACTGTAAACATCCTGCACTTTTCATAGCTGAAAGTGTAGGTAGTGTTGCTACGTAATTCTTTTTTGAGACAGCGGATCACAGTGGCTTCAGCTGGCCTAGAACTCCAATCTAAGTGCTAAGATGACAGGAACGTGCTGCCATGCCTAGCCTCAGTATGTGGTTCCTAGAAATAAAGGTGCTGGTCTACAAAAGTGTTCCAACGTGTTGCTGGTTCTGTTTAAGGATTTCACCCTAGTGACTGGAGACAGGCTTCAGGTACGGGTGCATAGATTATCTTTAAAAGGATTTTTCTCTTCTAAAACCAGGAATAAGAAGTGGTTGCTGTTAATTAGTAAATTTGTAGTGTTTATGTATTGGTTTTTCAAAGGCTATATATTAATTGTTGCAAATTTAGAATTCTTTTTTAAATTTTATTTTTTCCCCTATTTACTGTTCCGGGGTTTGAACTCAGGACCTATAAGCCTTGTCTTCTGTAGTGGATGTCAACTTCGCTGTTTCCAGGAAAAGCTGTGACTAATGCTTCTTTTACTTGGTCATGGGTTTTTCTTGTGACTGGCAAAACTTCATAGTGTATAATGAGTTTGAATTTTAACCATGAGACTCTGAGCCGTAGTTGTCAATACTAGAAATTCAAAGAAAATGCGGTCTCTTTAAAAGAAGAGAATTTTAAGAATTGGAGGAATTTCAATGAAGTGTTTTGAGAGAGAATTTCTTATCAATTTAAGTGATCCCCTCCCCTGTGCCTTAAGGCTTAGGGAAGGATTTGGAAAAGTCTCAGTTTCTTTCCTATTTTGTTTTTTTTAAAGAGTCTGTTTCAAGCTGTAGCTCACTCTCTGTTTTCTCACAGTAGTTCTAGAAAGTCTTTGAGAAACAGTATTTGAAGTTTTTAAAGTGAAAACAAGAAATTCTTAAAATGTTGAAATTACATGTTTTTAAAAACAGTATTAGATTATTTTAAAGCTGTGAGAGTGAGTTCTTAAAATCAGCCAAAAATGCAGCAAACCCTCACACCCTTATCTACACTATTAAAAGAGGGACTCTCCACTGGGGAGCACTATTGAAATGGTGACAGTTCTGACACATTCAAGTGAATATTTGCTGTCTGTGTTTAAATGTCTCAGTATGGAGTGGGGCTTGCCTGCTCCGTCCCAGAGTCTGAACCAAGATACTTGCTTCCTGGCCTTGGGAGGAAGGGATTGGAAGCCCCTTGAATAGACAAACTAGTTAGGAAGATGGCATTTGTGCCTCAAATCTTTGTTTAAGCTAATTAGAAGACCTTACACAGATCAGACTAATGAAATGTTCCTGACTAGTTAATACTTTCACATAAATTATTTCAGGCTTTATAGTGTATTTTCTGAAGAAATGCATTTCTTTTTTAGCTGCTCTGATTATGAAATATGGCTAATTTTGAAGCTGTCTGCTAAAGGTGCTGTTTTCCTAAGTATTTTGTATCTAATCATCATCATGAACCTTGCCAGCAAGGATGGATAGCTCCTTTCTAAAATGAGTGGGGGGCTGCAGAGATACCTCAGAGACTGTGAACGTTTCCTCAGAGACTGTGAGCGTTTCCTGTCTTGCAGAGGACTCACATCAGCATTTCACAACCATCTCCAACTCTAGTTCCAGCAGATCCCGCCCCTCTGTTTCCAGCAGGCACCGTCAGGCCTGTGGTAGATATAAAATTTAGACAGCCTTACATAAGTGCATATAAATAAAATATAAGTAAACACACACACACACATATGTATATATTAGAATGAGGGAACTAGACTAGGTGTTTCCTTCTCAGGCATACTTTGCAATGAGTAATACTGGTCTCTTTAACCTGGTAGTAATATTTAATTCTCTTGTTCTTTTTTGTGATGAAGCTTTGCTCTGTAGCCAAGACTGTCTTAATTTTCCTGGTTTATAGACCAGGGATACTGTGCCCTGCTGATTTTTTTTTTATTGTATATATTTTTAAATTTATTTATGTTCATTTATTTCTTGGGATTCTGTTCTCTACCATATGCGTCCCGGAGCTTGAGCTCAGGCTGTCAGTCTTGGTAGCGTGGGCCTTTATTTGCTGAGCCATAACAGTCTTTCGGTTTCCCTCCCACCTCCTCGCTTTCACGTCTGTCTGTCTATGGTTTCTTATTTTGTTTTGTTTCTTGTCTTTTTAAGAATATTTTTGTTGGGCTAAAGAGATAGCTCAGTGAAGAGCGTTGCTTGCTCTTCCAGAAGACGGCGAGCCACTCCATGGCCGCTGTCACTGACTGACCTTCACTCCACCTGCAGGAGATCCAAGGCTGTGCTCTAGTCTCCACGGGCACTGCACACATGCAGCCAAAACATCCATACATAAACATAAAGGTTAAGAGAAAAAAGTTAAAGACATCTTTCTTGGCTAGTTGGTTCCTCGTGCCTGCAATTCCCAGCCCTTGAGAGGCTGAGGCAAGATGGCTGCTACTACAGCGAGGCCAGCTGGGGCTAGAGAGTTAAACTATCTCAAAACCAAGAGTACTTGACCCCCGCTAGCTTCCCATTGCCTGCCTTCTCCTTCGCAGTGTCTTTCCATAGTCTCTGTTCCATATTCTAGTCCATAGTGGCTTACCTTCCAGCCACAGTTTCCTCAGCCTTCCTTTGTGAGTGCTGTCACCACTTTTGTCTAGGATTTCTTTCCCCTTCCTTGCTGCCAGGAAGCCTCTGCAGGACTGCCATCAGATTCACATCCTCCCTGCCCCATGAAAGCTAAACTGTTGAAGGGAAGCAGCCTGGGTGCTCATTGTGTATCCTGGGTTTGAGAACAGTGGTTTAGAGTTAAGACTCAAATGTCTTTGAAGATGGGTATTGAAAAGTGACATGGGAGCAGCCATATTTTAAAATTCATTAAAAATTCATACAGCTTTTTGAATATCCAAGTTTTAATGGGGAGATGAAGGGAAGGGTTGTCTTTGTTAAAATCAGAGAGCCGTGTCAGCTCGTGCTGTGTCACTAAACAAGACTCTTTTCTTTCCAGCCTACAAGACTGTCTCTGGAGTGAATGGTCCACTAGTGATCTTAGATCATGTGAAGGTAATGGCACATCCATTATGATCTGGCTACTGTACCTCAGATTTCACTAGTACTCTTTAAGCTTGTCTTAGAATTTTTAACCATACTTCAGTATGACTGTCAGTATTATTTGTAGGAAAGAAAGACCTAAAGTCAGAAAACTGGATTCCAGTACAGGATTGAATGTGGATTCCTTTTTATGGCCTCTAAGTACCTTGTCTTCAAAGTTAGGGGAAGATCTTACTTCATAGGTTTACAGGAGGAAGCAGCAATAATACGTGTGTTTCTTTCTTTTTTTTTTTAAAGATTTATTTATTTTATTTATGAGTACACTGTAGCTGTCTTCAGACATACCAGAAGAGGGCATCGAATCTCATTATGGATGGTTGTGAGCCACCATGTGGTTGCTGGGAACTGAACTCAGGACCTCTGGAAGAGCAGTCAGTGCTCTTAACCGCTGAGCCATCTCTCTAGCCCAATAAGTGTGTTTCATAACCTAAAGGATTTTAGACAGAGATGTGGCGTCTTATGCCCTTTGTGTTAATAGGCTTTTTTTTTTTTAAGTAATATGTTTCCTGTCTATTCAATGTTTAACTCTTGAGTAACTAAGTGTACTTTATCTTTGAGAGCCTGACATGGACATGCAAGTAGTCAGTATACAAGAAAAGATAGTCTCAATGGTGGCTTAAAACCCTATAGAGAATAGTTTGTCCAAAATGAGTTGTAAGGGTCGTTAGTTAACATGTTGCTCTTCTGTGTTTATTATGAGCTTATTGTTAATTTTAGAAAAGGAGATATAGAGTCTAGTTTGTAATTGGTTACTCTGGACTAAGCTTCCTACCTGGTTTTTATAATCGAAATATCATCAGAAAAAAAGAAATATAAATGGTACAAGCAAAAAATATTTTGATACTATATGTTGTTGTTAAACATACATGTTTTCTGGAAGCAGAAAATAAACTGAGAAACACTTTTAAAGGCAAGGTACATAGTCCCTTTATCACTGCAACGATGTTTTTATTTAGGTAAGCCTAACATGCTTCCCTCTGGTCAGAAAGAGATACTGGGTATCCTCTTATCACTCTCTCCCTAGTTATTTGATTCAGGCTCTTTCCCAAAGCTAATACTTGTGTTTCTTACTCATCCTCTGTCCCCTTACCACAAAGACAGCAGCAGCCAGTCAGCATACTCAGGAGTCCCTAATGCGCAGATTCTCAAGCTGTGGGTTGTGACCCCTTTGTAGGTGGGATCATTCTTTCACAGGGGTCACATATCAGATATCTTGCATATCAGATATTTACATTATGATTCATAGCAGTAGCAAAATTGGTTATAAGGTAGCAACAAGATCATGCTATGGTTGGGGGTCTCTCCAACATGGGAACTCTATTAAACAGTCACAGCCTTAGGAAGGCTGAGAAGCACTGCCCTAGTAACATTGTTTTTTAAATTAGTGACAGCCACTCTGTTTCCTCTTGGCTTCTGCTCTCAGAACTTCCAACACCAGGTGGACAAGGTTCTGTCTCCAAAACAATTGCACTCAATTTTTTTAGTAGACCTGAAATTTGCTTCATTTCTTACACACTCCACTGACTTTGTCACATCCACACACTGTACCTGCGTCATGAATGCATTGTGGGTATCTAAGTAGACACAGCTATTGTCTAACTTGGCTATAAATCAGAAGGTCTCTGTTGATGTTCCATAATTTGCTAGAATAGCTCATCTAACACAGAAACATGGTTAATTTACCATTGCTGATTTATTTTAAAAGATATACTAAAAAGTATAAATGAAAAACCAGATGAGTGAGTAGATATACAGATAGATAGAGATAGAGAGTCCCAAGGAGTCTTGAGTGCAGGACTCAGGCTTCGGTTTGGGGAGCAGAGTGTGGTATCTGTCTGCTTGTGGCTTCATTGTTTCCATAAAATAAAACTTCCAACTCTTCAGTCAAGACTTTTGTGGGGAATTGATTATGTAACTATTGATCACATTATTGGCCAGTATTGACTAAGTCAATCTCTAATCTCTCCTTTCCTCAGAGATCAGAGGGTGGGATGTTTGAAACACTTAGCCCTCTAATTGGGTGCTTGGTTCCCCTGGATAGTAGACATCCTCCATGGTCTCTAGAGGTTTCCCAAAGGTCACCACATTAAGGTACCAGTGTGGTTGAAATGACTTGCTATGAATAATAAAAGACTTCCTTTCCTCTTGATTGTCCCTGATACCCTTGAAATTACGGGAGTTTTAGGAGCTTTGACCAAGAACTGAACTAAAGCTAAGATGATCAGTCAGGTGAGAATGTTTGAGGTCACAATTGCTGTCCATCCTGAACTTGACATTAGCAAACAGTGGGGAAAAAGTGAGAGTGTAAAAGGATTGGAAAGGACGCACCTGCCATCGTCCCTCTGTGTGTTACACAAAAGCTTATGTCATCCACACTGTTAGACAGTAATGTAGAGCAGGATCTCACGACGCAGAATTGGCTTACAGAAACCATCGTAGTCTCTATGCTACATGTCCTTGTACAGAGGAAACCATGCAGCTTACTCAACCAGCGAGTACAGCCAGAGATGGGGTGAGAAAGCACGGGGATTTAGCAAATGGGTAAACCCAGCCATGTAACAAGGTTATGGGACCCAAACAACTGTGCACACAGATATCTGTGGTTGTCTTATTTTCCTTTCATGAGACATAGTCTCATACATGTTTTGGGTTTTTTTGAGACAAGGCTTCTCTGTGCATCCCTGACTGTCCTGGAAATCACTCTGTAGACCACATCAGCCTGCCTCTGCCTCCAAAATGCTGGGATTAAAGGCATGCACCACCACGGCCCAAGACACAGTGTCATCATGTAGCCACATCTGGCCTGGAACTTGAATCATCCTGTCTTAGCTCTCTGAGTACTGGGATTATATCTGGCATACATAGGACTTTGGCATGGTGAATTGGGTGTTATAAGGCTACAGGAAACATTTTATGCTGGTCAAATGTTAGAACATTCATTTCCCAAATTAACAAAAAAAATGGGAAAAAAAACAAGATGGAAATTAAATCCACATAAGTGGGGATCAGCCTATTAGAAGCCAATACTGAAAACCTGTTTATGATTTCAAATCGAAGCTTTTCCTAAATAAAAGATTAAGTCATAAGGAATGACGATATTTTTATTCTGTTAAAACCTTTCATATCTTTGTGGAATAGAAAATGCCATAAGCAAAATTAAAAGGTAAGCATTATTTATAAGACCACTAATGTTTATGTTCTATAAAACCACAAATGAAGAAATGAAAAGATTGGCAAATATAGAGGAGGGTTTTTTCATTGGTTGGCTGGTTTGTTGGGTTTTTTGTTATTGTTTGTTGTTTTGGTTGGTTTTGGTTTTGCTTTTTTTTTTTCTTTTTCACAAATAGTGGGAATGTGAGTTTATTTAGTACCTTTGCAGAATAATTGGGGAGAAAATTTGCCCACAGTTTGCCACATATATTTACTGCTAGGATGTAGCTTTCTAACTTTCTGAAGAGTTGCATGCAAACCTGAGGGTTTGTTCTATCATTATTATAGAGGTATAATATTAGATAGCTCTGTGTTTCATCAGGTGAACTCCTGAATTAAAATATGATATGGTCATTAGATGACCTTTTTTTAAATTTTTTTGAGACAGGGTCTCACTGTGTACCTTGATTGGACTATATTTAGACCAGGCCTTTCTCTGACTCCAAGTGCTGGGATTAAAGTTATGTACTACCATACCTAGCTTAGTCATTAGACTTTAACAGTGTCAGTTGTATAAACATTAATTTTAAAATCCTCATTTATATGCCGGGTAGTAGTGGCGCAAGCTTTTAATCCCAGACTGGGAGGCAGAGGCAGACAGATTTCTGAGTTCGAGGCCAGCCTGGTCTACAGAGTGAGTTCCAGGACAGCCAGGCTACACAGAGAAACCCTGTCTCGAGAAAACCAAAAAAGAAAAAAGAAAAAAAATCCTCATTTATTAACGGTCTTAGTTAGCCTAACATACAGTAATGTGATTGAAGAGATTTTGTCCCCTCAAATCACATAGAATGTTACATCTTTCAGTAAACCTTGTTGGTGGATTATGATTAATAGCCTGAGAAAGTAGTATGTTCAAAATGCCAATACAGTAAAGCAAGTTGTCCAATAAGACATCAAATATTTTGTCAGCTAAGTACATAAAATAGCGTCTTATCTCAGTATGGAAGCTGAGTAGCTTGTAATCCCAGCCTTGAAGTTGTGTGTGTGTGTGCGAGTGTGTGTGTGTGTACACTAGATACAGATAGTGAGTTTGAGGCCAGCTTGGGTTACATTGCATTCTGTCTCAGAAATGAACAGTGTAAAGCCGGATGGGCATGTGGGGTAGGGGACTCTCAGAGATACACATTCTCCAGTCTCACATAGGAGGATATGCATATCTGTTTAGATTAGACGGAGGCAGATGTTGTGCGTTATCTTAGTCTGATAATATTACATAATAACATTTTATCTTTTATCTCTTATGTGAGGTCTAGGTGATCGCAGGTAAACATAGCCCAGTGAACATCATTCTATGAGTGGTAGAAACATTGCTTATATCTTTCTACAGTCTCAAAACCTATACACACAGAGGAAAATTATTAAATGTACTTGCTGTGCTTTTGTAGGTAATACCCTTCTCTCTACCATGCACTGGTTTGCCACTTTGCATACTAGTAAATATAAGTCACGGGGATCCAGATTTCACTCCCCGTGTACCGTGGAAGGTGGAGGAAGCGCATAGACAGCAAGGCCATGGCAGTGATGCATAGAGCAGAGTGGGTGCTGTGAGGATGCTGATGGCTAACCAACCCTTCACTGTTTCCTGCTTAGTTTCCCAGATACGCTGAAATCGTCCACTTGACGTTACCAGATGGCACAAAGAGAAGTGGACAGGTTCTAGAAGTCAGCGGCTCCAAAGCCGTGGTTCAGGTGAGCATCGCTCAAACCCACTGAGGCATTTCCTAATCAGAACTGCAGACTTCCGTGACAGGATGGTGACGACATGCTACATGTACTGAAGATCGGGTGCTATCAAAATGCTAACTCAGTTCTTTTGAATTTTTCCTTAAAATTCCTACATCTTAATGTCATTTTATTACAGAAACAGAGAGGAGTCTCAACGCATACCCAAAAAATATTCTAGAGCAGTGGTAGGTAAAATTTGTAAAAGTAGCCAGATTGGTTTTTTTGGCTTTTTGGGGGGAGTATGGGGAAGTTATATTTATAAGATGACCAGAAGTCCTTAAATTTTCTTTCTTTTTCATTGTTCTTTCTTCCAACTGTGCTTTTACACATAAATGACATCACATCCTCAGGTCCTTGTAATATTTGACCCACAAGCAGGACCCGTGGTCTAGTAAGTGTCCCTGACCTAATCTTCTTTGAGCCTTCTGATTGATTCTCCTTCTTCGTAGGTATTTGAAGGGACATCTGGAATTGATGCCAAGAAAACATCCTGTGAGTTTACTGGAGATATTCTCCGAACACCAGTGTCGGAGGATATGCTTGGTAAGTGAAGAACACTCTTCATTCTGTACACAGATCTGTTTTCTTTTAAACATATTTATTTAAAATCTAGAAACATATAAACACAGATTGGGAAGTCTGGGTTTACTCTGTTCTGTCTTGTTGCTGTTGTATAGGTCGAGTATTCAACGGATCAGGAAAACCCATTGACCGAGGTCCTGTGGTGCTGGCTGAAGACTTCCTCGATATCATGGGTAGGGGCAGTGGATGGGTTTCCCTGTCGGTGAAAGTAACTTTGTCTACTGGGAGCCTTGCCAGATAGAGAATGTAACCGTTTAAAGTAGATACTTGAACACAGAGAAATTCTTTGTTGTGGTTACGACCTTTTAATAATTTCTACTTCTATCCAAGACCAGTGTGCAGACGTACTAATATGTTTCCTTTTCCGGAATACATCAGGTCAGCCCATCAACCCTCAGTGTCGGATCTACCCAGAAGAGATGATTCAGACAGGCATTTCTGCCATCGACGGCATGAACAGTATTGCTAGGGGACAGAAAATCCCCATCTTTTCTGCTGCTGGGTTACCACACAATGAGGTGAGAGCTGATGTCATTCCTGGGGAGAATGTACACATGAGCTTACCTAGCATGTAGTTGATCATTTTTAGTCACCTAATTCGGGCTACTTATTAAAGTACTTGAGAGTTAAGAATAAATTATTTTGTTGTCAGGATATGATTTTTGTTTTCATCCTTAACAGATTGCAGCTCAGATCTGTCGCCAGGCTGGTTTGGTAAAGAAATCCAAAGATGTAGTGGACTATAGTGAAGAAAATTTTGCCATTGTGTTTGCTGCTATGGGAGTAAGTATGGTATTGTGTTTGGAAATAACATAAAATGAACTGTTATTAGAAAGAGGTGATAAACTGCACATAATCAACTTTATTCTTAGAGACTCTGCATCCTGGCATTTTAGCAAAACTTAGAGTCAGATTTAGCGTGTAGCTGAAACCTAATAATGCTCTGCATGCCAAAGTTTTACTCTGTCTTACATTTAAAAAAGAAAAAAATGGATGCTTGAATATATATATATATATAATTAGGTTATATTAAAGGTTTATTGGGAAGCTGCTCTCTGGCGAATTCACTGGCCAAGGATTTAAGTCCAGGGGAGTTGCCGTGCGGGGGCTGGGGGATGTGTGTGGGGAGAAAGGTTTGTGCATGTATACGAAGAGGAGAGAGAGAGAGAGAGAGAGAGAGAGAAACTTGAATTTTTAAAAGGTCAAACAGATGTTGAAGTTTCTTTTGCGCTCACTGATGAAAGTCACTAACATTTAGGTGAACATGGAAACAGCCCGGTTCTTCAAATCTGACTTTGAAGAAAATGGCTCAATGGACAATGTCTGCCTTTTTTTGAACCTGGCTAATGACCCAACGTAAGTAAAGCTTGTTTCTCTTTGAGTAACTGCCTACAGGGGCGTCTTTAAAGTACTGCTGTTTTCCTCTCCTCTGTGTACTAAGAATGTCAAAAGGAAACTGTCGCTGTTTGCAGAATTGTTTTGGTTGTGGCTTTTGAGTGACCTGGGACTTGTGTTCCCTCCCAGCATCGAGAGGATCATCACTCCTCGTCTGGCTCTGACCACAGCTGAGTTTCTGGCTTATCAGTGTGAGAAGCATGTCCTGGTCATCCTGACAGATATGAGTTCTTATGCCGAAGCACTTCGAGAGGTAACTTTTCCTTAAGTCGTAGGGTTAATCATATTTTTGAGCTTGTTACTGATTGATTTGTAGATTATCTTCATCAAAACAGATAGTACAGTTGTTTTGTTTTGTTCTGTTTTTTTTTGTCTCTGTCAACTTGGAAATAGTAGAGGCTGAGGTTAAGATTAATAGCCAGCTTACCACGCTGTCAGTGTCCCAAGTACCACACTGCCAGTGTCCCAAGTACCACACTGCCAGTGTCCCAAGTACCACACTGTCAGTGTCCCAAGTACCACACTGCCAGTGTCCCAAGTACCACACTGCCAGTGTCCCAAGTACCACACTGCCAGTGTCCCAAGTACCACACTGTCAGTGTCCCAAGTACCACACTGTCAGTGTCCCAAGTACCACACTGTCAGTGTCCCAAGTACCACACTGTCAGTGTCCCAAGGGCTTAAAAAGTAAGAAAGCACCACAAGCTTGTGGTAGTGTTATATTCCGAGGAACTCCTGACCAAACTGTGTGGTAACCCTTTTCAAATTCCTAATTAAAAAAAAAAAATCTATGTGTACATTTGTGTGTCTTGAGTATGTGTGTGTGCTTACGGAATCCAGAAGATGGCATCGCTTGCCTGAGAGGGGATGATGTGAGAATCTGTGTGGGTGCTGGAAACTGAGCCCAGGACCTCAGCAGAGGCTTGTAACCTGCTGAGCCATCTCTGGCCTCTCAGGTCTCTGGTTCTAATTTGAAACACCAGGAACTTGTCTTAAAATACCCCAAAACTTGTGTGTGTTAGGGTGTTTTAAGACAAGTTCCTGGTGTTCTTAATACATTAACTCTTGAGCATATGAAAAGACTGAGGAAACGTGCTCTCTAATGACCTGTATTTTAAAGTCCCCAAGATCATCACCACATTGTTACAGTGTTTATGCTGACTCTGTGAAGCACTAGAGTCGTCCCTTCATTGAAGCAGATCCACACCTTTGTTAAGGAAAACAAAAGTGAGCTAAGAGAAAGGTATTTTAAAGATAAACAGCTTGCAAGCCTAGGTTTACTTCATGTTAGAGTCTGGAGCATCCAAATGTCAGGTTGCCATGACAGCTCTGTTGTGCAGCGATGAACGCAGGTCTGTGGCTCACACTTTGAGTAACATTGCAAGAATGCTACATTGGTAATCCTCTGAGGCTCCTGTGATGATAGAGTCGTACAAGTACCTATTCTCATAAGCATGTCTCCACAGAAGACCTTTAATTATATTTTGTGTGGTGGACTAGATTCCTGGCTCTGTGATCAGGTGTGTATGTAGCCCAGGCTAGCCTTGAAAACTTACTGTGTAGCTGAGATTGACCTTAAACTTCTATCTCCCTGCCTCTCCAAAGTGTTGGGATTCTCGACCTATGCCATTGGGTTCTGCCTTTTTGATCTTGGGAAACTTACCTGAGGCTCAGTTCTGGCTGCAAATTTGAGATAAACGTTCTTGTTTGGCTGTTGTGAAGATCTGACTGACTAATGTATGCATGTAACAAGTGATTGGTTCTTGGTATGTGCTCCTCATTTGGACCTTATACATAAAAATGTGTAAGGACTGTTTTACATAAAAATGGATTGTTTTGCAACATAACATAGTTAACAAATTGAAAATTTAGGCTTTGGAATTAACTCTACTTGACTAGGTCTCAGTGTGGCCCAAGCTGTCTGTGAACTTAGAGAGACCTCCACACTACCACCACACCCAAATTCTTTCACAGAATTTATTTATCCATATAGTGTTTATTATTGTCACTCATTATTATTTTATTCATTTAGTTATTTATTTTTAAACACAAAAGTAAAACCTTAGGAAAGAGCAGAATTTTTTGTGTCCCTAAACTTCAAAGATTACATTCAGAGTTGAGAAAAGTATAGTCCTTAGCAAACTTAAAATAGAGGAAATGACTGTATGACTAGAATCTGGAGTAGCATGAACCCTTCCAGCTCCAACTGAGTTTCTGACTCATTTTCATTTTCAGCATTCTTGCTTTACAAACCTAGAAGTTAATATTTTGTTGAGCATATTCAAGCAGACCTTCTAAGCAGACTTTTTCTTACTCTGACATGTCCTGAGTTGATTCTCCTTCTTGGATTTGTTACCAGGTTTCAGCTGCCAGGGAAGAGGTACCTGGTCGGCGAGGCTTCCCAGGCTACATGTATACCGATTTAGCCACAATCTATGAACGTGCTGGTCGAGTGGAAGGTAGAAATGGCTCTATTACCCAAATCCCTATTCTCACCATGCCCAATGATGGTAAGTTTGCAGCTTTGATAGTGCTAGACTTCAGGTACAATCAGTTGTAAGGGCTTTTTATTTGTGAGAGTGGGTTTATATGCGTTACTATGTAGTCATGCATATGGGGTAGGGGAGTGTGCTTGTAGAGGCCAGAGAACAACTTGGCCAGAGTTAGTTCTCCCCTTCTATGTAGGCCCTAGGGAACCCAGGTAGTCAGGCTTGGTGCCAAGTGCCTTTTCCTATTATAAACCAGCTCATTAGCCCTCGCTAGGGCAGAAGGCAGCCATCTGCCTTTTTGAGTAACAAGTCTTTTGAGAGCTTGAGCCCTGAGGTTTACCTTAACTAGATACTTATACCCAAATACTGTTTTCAGTTAAAGATGATTTCTAATTGTCCTTACCACTTTTGTAAGAAAAGGAATTTTCTTTGTAATTTGAATTTAAAATTTTCATTTATGAATAGTAATTGAGTGTTTGCTGTTTTCAGAGCACTATTTTAGTTATGAAGAATTTGTTTCTAATGTAAGCTACTTGGCTTTTCTTGCAAGCCAGTCATAGTCATAGTAAATAGTTGAACTGGCAGTGAAGAGCATAGATGTGAAGGCCACTGAGTTCTGAGATGTTTGACTCCAGCGTGAGTGAGTGAGGAGCTTGCTTTGCCTGGGCCTGTGTAAGGCCACAGTGCAGAAGGCTAAGTGAGAAGGCTCGGGTGGGGCTCTGCAGAATCCCTCTACCATCAGGCCCTTTTGTGTATATTTTATTTTTAAAAGTTACTTTTGTACAATATTTTAGAAATCAGCTCACTGTAGTAGCATGTTAGGCGTGCTTTGTAACTCCTCTCTGGTTTGAGCCTCACCGTGGTGCTGAGCCACAGGGAGTAGAGTGCTTCGTTAGATTCAGGAATGACAGCTCCACAGCTCGTGGTCTGGATTCACAACCCACAATAGCAGCTATGCTGCATTGCTTGTGGTGTAGACATGACCTGTTGGAGACGAGCACACACAAAGCAGCTGTCTTCATCCACAAGTTAGAAGCCCAGCGTGGGGCACTGTCTGTGGGTACAGCTTGAGCAGCACTGCCTGGTCAGTGCACCCACATTTGCATAAGCTTTGTGCTTAAGATGGTACGTATGTTTTAACAAGAAAGCCGGTTTCCTTCACAGTGTGCAACACATGTTGGAACTACTGTAACTGAACAAATGAAGTGTCTATTTAATATGGTAACTGCTAGGCACATTGCCCTATATTTAAACTGAAGTTGATTAAAATGAAATTTGAAATTAAATCTTTCAGTTTCATTAGCCACGCTCAGGTGCATGGCAGCCATGTTTAGCCAATGCTTCTCTGTCCTGCTTCAGTGTCTATTGCTATGGCAACGCCCTGACAAAAAAGCACCTTAGAGGAGAAGGGGTGTGTTTCAGTTTATAATTCCAGATTACAGTCTTATCATTGTAAGAAAGTCAAGGCAGGAGCTTTAAACAGCTAGTCACTTCACATCTGTGGTTAAGAGCAGAGAAATCTGAATGCTCAGAATCTTCAGTGTTTCACACATAGGTCAGGACACCCTGCCTACGAAATGGTTTCATGCATAGTAGAGTAGCTTCATATTAACTAATACAATTAAGATAATTCCTGGGCTGGAGAGATGGCTCAGCAGTTAAGAGCACTGGCTACTCCTCCAGAGGTCCTGAGTTCAATTCCCAGCAACCACATGGTGGCTTACAACCATCTATAAGGGGATCTGATGCCCTCTTCTGGCCTTCGGATGTATATGCAACAGAGCACTCATACATTAAATAGATAAAATTTAAAAAGATAACTCCCCACAGGTATGCCTACAGACCAAACCAACCAAGACACTTTTCCCAGGTTGTATTCATCTGACAGAGTTAATCATCACACTACTATAGCAGACAGCATAAATACATCATCACAGAAAATTATTCTCTGTAGCTCGTAACAGGCAGAGGTGAGAGATGTACTTTAATGCCTTCCGTCTTCTCTGGCAGATATCACCCATCCCATCCCTGACTTGACGGGGTATATTACTGAGGGCCAGATCTATGTGGACAGACAGCTGCACAACAGACAGGTACTGACTCTCGAGCAGTGCTCTGGGGCTTGAAGCTGCTCGTCACTCTCTACTGACTTCATTTGCTCTCTGGGACTATTTTGCTTCGGAAGTATCTGCTTGGGTTGTTTTAATATGGCTGTAAAAATGTCATTGCTATAAGCTAAAATCTCTCAGTAAGCAGAGTCAGAATTAAAAATTACCATTTTTATTTATTTGCCTTTAAATGGGATCAGTTGTCTCTAGGAATTTTTGTCTTTTTCGAAGGGAATTCCATGCTAAAAGTGCTACTGTATGGCCTGACCTGAGAAAAACACGATTTTTATTGGCTTTGCATCAGAGTTCTAAAATAACCTTTTAGGAGAAATTATTATAGTCTTTGTATTTTGCTTATAAGGTTTTAGAGTCCATGCAGAAACTTGTTGTGGTGGATACGTTGGTAGTCTAGGGAGTTAACGCTCTAGATTTCCAAAACAGTGCTGCACTCGCTACGTTCCACTCACTTGGATCAATTCTTAAAAGAAATACTGTGTCCCAGGTAGTGCTCACGACTGTTCCCTAGAAGATACGATGCTAGACCTCGTCTGGGGAAGAGGTGCCTGTAAATGTGTGATGAGATGACATGACATGACATGACATGACATGACATGACATGACATGACAGGAGGGACAGTGGTGGCTGTAAATGTTTCTGTACAGTAAGGCTCAGCATTTACATAGATTCTTTTCTTCCTGTTCTACCCCAGATTTACCCTCCTATCAATGTGCTGCCCTCACTGTCTCGGCTAATGAAGTCAGCTATCGGAGAAGGAATGACCAGAAAGGATCATGCTGATGTGTCCAACCAGTTGGTATGTGTGCTTTTCTAAGAATGAGGTCTGAACAGCCCTCTCCGGATGTTCTTCTGCTGTCTTACCCGTAACTCTTCTTTTGTCTTCTGTCATTTTTCTTTTCTTCCCATACAAGTAGAATTTCAGTGTTGGTTTGGTTGGAATAGTAACTCTCTGGAACAAAGCCCTTTTCTCAGAAAAATGATGCTAATCAAGGTTAAAATACCAAGCGTGGGGGCTGCAGAGATGACTTCAGCGGTTAAAAACATTTCATGTTCTTGCAAGAGGACTGACATGATAGCTCACAACCATTTGTAACTCCAGTTCTGGAGGAACTGACACCTTCTGACCTCAGAGGTTACCAGACATGTAGTGGTAAACATAAATACATTCACGCAAAACACTCATGCATATAAAGTAAAATCTTTGAAAAATAAAACCAATAAACCTACTAGATTTGGGCAGGACATACCTGAATCCCAGTATTCCAGAGGCTAAGGCAGAAGAATTAAAGTTGGAAGTTAGCCTGGGCTTCATAGTGACACTGTCACAAACAAACAGTAATAGCAACAAGAAAATTACCAAGCTTGTAACTCATTTCTAATAGTATATGTAGTTTTAAAATTTATTTTACTGGGTATTCTATCCCTATTTATTCATTTACTTATTTATTGTTATTGCAGTTATACTTGCATGAATATCTGTGTACTATATGATCCAAAGACCACAGTAGGTTTGGGATCCCCGGGAACTAGAGTTACTAAGACTGGTTAGCCACCATGTGGATACTAGGAATCAAATCTGGTTCCTGGGTCCTCTAGAAAAACAGCCAATGTTCTTAACCACTGAGCCATCTTTCCGGCCCATAGTTTTTAAGTTCAAAAAGGGAAAAAAAGATGACAACTTGGCTTAATGAGTAAAGGCACTCGTCACCAGGTCTCACAGTTCAATCCCAGGGACCCTCATAGAAAAAGTGTCCTCTGACTTACACACATACAATGGCACATGCATACTCACAAATAAAAAATATTTACTTAGTGTGTTCCCATGCACATTAAATAAATAAATGTGATAAAATTTTAAGCATAAAAATAAAAACAAAAAGCAGTATGTTCTTTTAAATACTAATTTCAGATTCTTTCTGGATACCATCACATATTTGTTATGTAGCATATTAAGTAGCCAACAGAACACTGAAGCTTACAGTTGTATATATTCTATGAAGTCCTTAATGTCATCAAACTTAAAAAAAAAATGGCCCTCCAACAGAAATGGGAGGCCTGTGAAATCACAGACATTTTAAAGAAACCCGCAGAGATTTCTCATCGGCTTCTGTATCTTGTTTTCTGTCCATCATAAATTCATTGGCAGTCTGAGGAAGTATATTTTTGCAGTGTTGGAAATGTCTGCATTGCATGCCTGAGGGCCCCTTTTTGAGGGAGACTGTAATGTATGACTACCTCCTGTCCACTGGGCTGTTGACACGTGCCTCTCCTCTGCAGTATGCGTGCTATGCTATCGGCAAGGATGTGCAAGCCATGAAAGCCGTGGTGGGAGAGGAAGCCCTGACCTCAGATGACCTTCTTTATTTGGAATTTCTGCAGAAATTTGAGAAAAACTTCATTACTCAGGGTAAGATGATTCCCTTCAAACAAAACGTCTCAGAATTGTTGAGTGCTTCTTGCAGATCTGTCTTTGTCTTTAAGTCTGACTCCCTTCCCTCTGCCTTCTGAACATCCACAGAGAATCTCTAATTATATTTCAGAAGGCCCAACAACATTTTTTGCTGTTTTTTTTTTTTCTTCCTAAGCATTGCCTGTTGCTATGCTGGGGACTATAATTTGGGGTATATGATCATTACCTGTCTTTCAGCTCCCACGCCTCTACCTGTTATAAGCAAGTCTTTTTGTCTGATACTATCCCTAAAGTTTCAGTGACCAGAATAAAACTTTCCCCAGCTGACCACCCTCCATACCTGCAGCACCCTGGTGTGTGTGCTCTCTGTGTCTCATGTGGTCGGTTTTCTCAGTCGCTGGGCAACATTTTGGGTGTTTGGGACCCTGATGCGTGTGTACAGTGAATGAGATGATACCATCTCAGTTCTAATTCTCCTCTAACTCCTCCTGTATGGTACACCCCCAGCCTGTCCCACTGTGTTTATAACCGGGCAGCATTCTTAGCCCTCCTCACTCTCTAGTGATCAGGTAATTACTCACAGTGTTCTTGCTCTATTTCTTTTGTATTCTCACTACAATATTTTGTCCAGGAGTTCTCAAAGTTTGATTTGCTTTTGAATCAACCAATCATCTTAAGAATGCTAATTTTGACTCAGGAGACAGCTGTGACTGGAGATTCGGGTTCCTGGGTGATAGTGAAGATGAGGTCTATAACCCGTCTGAGGTTTGAGACCCTCACTGGGTCAGCTTTCCACCCTCTCTCAGCTCGGGGATAACTATTAAGAATTTTATTAGTTGTTTCTCTTATAAGAAAACCTCCAGGGAGTTTCCTTACATGGCATGAGGGTTATCTGTTGTTTTGTTCAGTCTTGCTCTTGTTCCTCCTGAGGCTTAGAAATACTCCATTCTTGACTTACGTGGTACTTAGAGTAGGTGTGCTACTTTGGAATAACACCTCAAGTGGTGCACTTAGGATTTGTGCGCTCCTTTATTTGGATTGTATCTCCTTGTGTTTAGTTTTGATATTGAAGTCATCTCCGATACTCAGTCGCTTAGCTGTTGAGGGTTATAGGTGGAACCAACTCGTGGTAGGCACGTGTTTAACCACTGAGCTGTGCACCAGGGATCTTGTTGGGAACTTACTTAGTGCTTGCTTGCTTTCCTTCTTTTTTTCTTTTTTGTTTGCTTATTTGGTTGGTTGTTGTTTTTTTAAGTTGTCTAGAGAAAGAAACCCAGAATTCCAGCCACTCTTAATCTTGTGGCTAAAGATTTTTCTTTTTAAGGGGGACATTTAATTCTGCTGTATCAAATATAATAATTTGGTTGGCCTATAATTTCAGCACTTAAGCGATCGAATTTGTGGCTAGCCTGGACCACTCGATGAGACCCTGTCTCAAAATTAAGTTTTGAAAACCACTGACCTGTAATCTAGCCTGCTTTTTGGCATTTAAGTCTTTCTCAGAATCTCTGTAGATTCCTGCAAGCCAAGCTTCCCCCTGTGCCCCGTGTCCTACAGTCTATTTTTTTGCTGACCTTTTAACAGAATGCTTGTTTAGTTTGAACAAGATGGATCTAGTTTACATTCTTTAAGGACCTTATCTGTGTCTGTCCACCTCAACCCCTTATACCAACATACACACTGCCCCCATGGCCCTCTCCTCACCTCTGATCTCTGTGGTACTTTGTTCCACCTCACCCCCTTATACCAACATACACACTGCCCCCATGGCCCTCTCCTCACCTCTGATCTCTGTGGTACTTTGTGTCCTAATTTCTACATCGAATCTCGAATCCTAACCCATATTTTCTTTCTGTATTTTATGACTACCCTGCTTGCTAGTCACAGACAGAGTGCTGAGTAACACAGGCCAGTTGGAAGTGCTCTGCCATTAATTCAATATTAATATTTTAGGTCCCTATGAAAACCGAACTGTCTATGAAACTTTGGACATTGGCTGGCAGTTGCTTCGAATCTTCCCCAAAGAAATGCTGAAGAGAATCCCTCAGAGCACCCTGAGCGAATTTTACCCTCGAGACTCCGCAAAACACTAGCTGCTGCTGCTTGTGTGGTGTGACCCTCGTGTGAAGTACTGGTTCTGTTTCCTGATTCCTTTTGCACTCCTCCATCCCACCTACGTGTGGGAGTTTACCTGTTACCCTGTAATTAAAGACAAAGGCTAGGTAACTGTTGTGCCAGTGTTCAACGTTTAAACTGCTAACAGTGTGAGAGATCCCTGCTCAGAAAGCCTCACCTTCAGTGCTTTGTTTAAAGTAGCTGAGGGGTGAGGTTTGCTTACTGTACTGATGGATCTATTTGTACATAGAGTAGAGAGCTAGTTGCTAATAATGTCTTGTTTGGGTCTCCCAAACCCTACCTCTCAGCTCCCTTAAGAGTATCACTGTTTTGAAGTTAAAATGCTTCAGTCTCAAATTTAGGGGCAAGGTGGAGACTGGAGGAATTCTCCTTTCCGAAGAACCATGAGGCTCTTGCCTGAGCCTCGCTCTGGAGCGCTAGTGTACCTGTGGCTCTGTCCTCTGCTCTGTGCAGATGGGTTTTACTGTCTGCTTGTGTCTATGGAAAGAGTTCCGTTCTGCCAGTGCTGTGAGTTGGGAATTCCTGTGTGGTGTCCTTCTCTTTGAGGCCCTCACAGAATCAGGCAACACTGCACAGCCTGCATCCTCCACAGTGGTGGCATGCCTTGTGCTGATGACCCACTGGGGTACAGTCATGGGAGAATTGAGACTTGGAAAAAGCTGGGGTACAATGAAGAAGAACCCTACATCCCATTCTCATCTTGATGTGTTTATGGTAGTTTAGGTTTCTGCATTGCCCTCCAGATCCTGAGGTGGGCCGTGAAGAAGACTTGCCTTAGGTTTGTGGATGCTTTAAACTCTATTCAATCCCCAAGCTTTCTGAATCAGCTCTGCCTTTTCTGGGTAATCTTGTGGCACATGTAGCAATGTTTCTTTCATTCCTGTCCCTTCTTGGCTTGAGCTCTTAGCTGTATTCTGTGAGCCTCTGCCATGTCTGCTGTTTGGGTCTCTGCCGTGTTCTCAGGTGCAGCCGTAACTTCCCACTCGTGCATTCATTCCACCTTCCGGTTGTTTTCCTCTGAGGGGATGGGGGTCAGCATGATTATATTTTAATGTAGAAAATGTGACATCTCGTTATAAATGAAAATAAATGTTAAATTAAATGGAAGTTACCTGAAATGACTCTGTGTTTTCTCTTGAGAGGAACAGCCACTACCAGGTAGGTAACGTGAATCTTCATGGTTGTGATCTTCACAATGAGTGTGCCTGTGTTGGTGTGTAAGAAATGTGAGCATGCTTCCTATTCCTGAAGGCTTGAAGAGGCATCTGTGTGTCCAGCGGTAGAGTCTGGTCCACTACAGTATGCAGGCTGCAGTTATTAACAAACCTTTCTCAAGAGATAAAGGAGCTGGAGAGAGCTCTCTGGTTAAGATCACCTAAACAGTTTCCAAAGTTCAATTCCCAGCAACCACATGGTAGCCCATCCCATCCACCTGTAACGGATTTGATTCCCTCTTCTGGTGTGTGTGAAAACGGAGCGTGTGTGTGTGTGTGTGTGTGTGTGTGTGTGTGTGTGTTGAATAAATAAATATTTTTTAAAAACAGATCAACCCTTCTGCAGGATTTAGGGCTGCTTGGTTAAGTAGCACTCCTGCTAGTTTGTTAATTTGTTAGTGAAAACATTTTGTAAGGGACTCTTCAGACAGCTGACTGCTGCTCAGAGGATTGTTTATATGAGTGAAAGACCATCTGTAGATGAACGTCATCACTGCCTCACCGATGTGCTGCCTTCCTGTGAGAGTGAGTAGGTTGAAGTGTTGTCCTCAGGGTGTCTGCTCTTGAAGTCTTTGGCTGGATAGAGGGCAGGTGAGCTCAGTTCAGTGCACAAGGGTCCAGTAAGACGATGACATCAAGAACAGTATAGTGGGTGGGTCTGGCAGATCGTAACTGAAGTCCAGGCAGACAGGAGAATCAGGAATCCAAGGTCGTATTCAGATGCTTGAGTTCAAGACTAATGTAGTGGACCAATGCAGAAGAGCATTAAGTATAAGGAAATAGTTTTACTTGCTGGTGTTTTTCGTTATTTAAAATAAAAATGGCATTCCATACCATAGCCTACATGATTTTATACCAAACCGTTTTTCCAGTTCGGAGTTGAACACCTGCCTCATGCTCAGAGAATCAGTGGTGCCCTTTTTCCATGGCAGCAAGGACCCCATGACTCATGTTTGGGAACAATGAGAAACCTCTTCCAGGCAGTCACTCACCGGGAATTGTTGAGTCCTCCTGATCAGTCAGCCATACTTCCTGTTACAGGGAAAGCAAACATCTGACCCTAAGGTCAGAGGCCCATGTGAACAAGACTAGCTAGTGTGCAGTAGTCTGTCAGTTGCCAGCCTGGGTTGGAACATGCATGTCCCTGTGCTCAGTGAGCCTTAATAAGTAACACACATGTCACTGCTTTCCTCCAAAAGATTAAGTCTGCCTACAGGGAGAGCATTTTATAAATTGAGTAAGTAAATCTGTTGGGTTTCAAGTAGCAATGGCCTTGTTCCATATCAACATTTATTTTTTTCCCCCCTTTGGCACTCATTGTCAAAGAATTGCAGTGCAAGTACTGGAAGCTAGCCCTTTATACAGTCCGGTGTCCTTCCCATTATTCTGTGTCTCCTTCCAGCATCCCCTCCTTAAGTGCCTGTGAGTTCTCAGTTCTAGAGTCTGGGATTTTTAGTTCTGAAGTCCCAGAACTTTACTAGGACACATAGGTGGTATGAGTGTGCACCAAAGCCATTGGTAGTCTAGAGTCACCAACATAGATGTTCACATTGGAGTTTGCTTGTGAGGTGAAGAAAGGGAATTCTAGCATTTGACCTATATCCTTAGCCACAAGAACTGTTAAACAGACTTTCACTCTGGTTAGATGAGCTGTTGCCTAGTTATGCCACTGACTGACCCACGCAGGACACTGATGCCACTGACTGACTGACCCACACAGGACACTGATGCCACTGACTGACTGACCCACGCAGGACACTGATGCCACTGACTGACTGACCCACACAGGACACTGATGCCACTGACTGACCCATGCAGGACACTGATGCCAC